>NW_026535833.1:3000000-3159912 GCF_028551555.1 Melozone crissalis | reverse complement strand
AGCATTTTTGGGGATTTTGGGGCATTTGGGGTTTTTGGGGATGGAGGATTTTGGGGTTCGGGGCCATTTTGGGGTTTTGGGGTTTCTCGGGGTTTGGGGGTTTTGGGGTGAATTTGGGGCATTTTGGGATTTGGGGTTTGTGGGGATTTGGGGGATTTGGGGTTTTTGGGGTTTTTGGGGTTTTTGGGGGAGTTTTGGGATTTTTTTGGGGAATTTGGGGTTTGGGAATTTTTGGGGTTTTTGGGTTTTTTTGGGGATTTTGGGGTTTTTGGGGGATTTTTGGTACTTTGGAGGTTCTTGGGGTTTTGGGGGTTTTGGGGTTTTTGAGGGATTGTTGGGGGGGTTTGGGGGTTTTGGGGATTTTTTGGGTTTGTGGGGTTTTGGGAGGGATCTGGGGGGATTTGGGATTTGGGGTTTTGGGGTTTGGGATTTTGGGGAGATTTGGATTTTGGATTGAGGATTTTGGAGGTTTTGGGGATTTTGGGGGATTTGGGGGAGTTTGGGATTTTGGGGCTTTGGTGGTTTTGGGATTTTGGGGTTTTGGGGGGATTTGGGGCCGTTTTGGGGTTTTTGGGATTTATTTTTTGGTGCTTTCAGGGGTTTTAGATTCAGGGGATTTTGGGGGATTTGGGGTTTGGGATTTTGGGGATTCGGGATTTTGATTTTTTGGGGTGGATTTGGGGAGTTTGGGGGTTTGGGATTTGGGTGGGTTTAGGGGGATTTGGGTGGGTTTAGGGGGATTTTGGGGTTTTTGGGGGGCAAAATGGGGAATTTGGGGGTGAAATTGGGGGATTTGGGGTTTGGGGGGGGTTGGGATTTTGGGATTTTGGGGGATTTGGGGGGATTTGGAGAATTTCGGGGTTTTGGAAGTGTTGAAGTTTTTTGGGGTTTTGGGATTTTAGGGTTTTTGAGGGGGTGAAATTTTTGGGGGAATTTTGGGCATTTTGGGGGGATTTTGGGGGGTTTGAGGGATTTTGGGGGATTTTGGGGGATTTTGGGGCTTTGGGAATTGGGGGAAATTTGAGGATTTTGGGGGTTTGGGGATTTGGGATTTTGGGAATTGGGGTGTGGGATTGGGGATTTGGGGTTGATTTGGTGTTTTGGGCTTTTATTTTAGAATGCAGGGGGGAAATGGGAATTTTGGGTGATTTTGGGGCATTTTTTTGGTATTTTTTTGGTATTTTGGGAGAGATTTTTGGGGCATTTTGGCCGAGTGCGTTTTTTTGGGGAAATTTTGGTGATTTTGGGTTCATTCTGGGGATCCTTGGGTGATTTTGGGTTCATTTGGGGATTTCAGGGTTAATTTTGGGCTAATTTTGGGTGCATTTTGGTGATTTTTGGGTTCATTTGGGTGGATTTCAGGGGTAATTTTGGGGATTTTTGGGGTGAATTTTGTTGATTTTTGGGTGAATTCGGGGATTTCAGGGGAATTTTTGGGTGGATTTTGCTGAATTTGGGGGGAATTCGGGGTGAAATTCGTTGATTTTTAGGTTGATTTTGGGCTCATTTGGGGATTTCAGGGTTAATTTGGGTGAATTTTGGGTGAAATCCAGGAATTTTGGGGTGAATTTGGGGACTTCAGGGTTAATTTTGATGAATTTTGGGTGAATTTTTTTTATTTTTGGGTTAATTTTGGGTGAATTTTGGGGATTTTTGCGTTAATTTTGTTCATTTCTAGGAGACTTTTGGGTGAATTTTGGTGAATTTGGGTGAATTTTGTTGATTTTTGCATAAATTTTGGGTGAATTTTGGGTGAATTTTGAGTGAATTTTGTTGATTTTGGGGTGAATTTTTGGTTAATTTTGGTGAATTTTGGGTTAATTTTGGGTTAATTTGGGGATTTCAGGGATATTTTAAGGTTCATTTTTGTGATTTTGGGGTTAATTTGGGGATTTCAAGGGGATTTTTGGGTTAATTTTGGTGAAATTTGGGTGAATTTTGGTGATTTTGGGTGAATTTGGGGGAATTTTTGGGTGAATTTTGGTGATTTTTGGGTTCATTTGGGGATTTCAGGGTTAATTTTGGTGTACTTTGGGCTAATTTTGGGTGAATTTTGTTGATTTTTGGGTCAATTTTGGGTGAATTCGGGGAATTTTTGGGTTAATTTTGTGGATTTCAGGAAGATTTTTGGGTCAATTTTGGTGAATTTTGGGTGAATTTGGGGATTTCAGGGTTAATTTTGTTGATTTCAGGGAGATTTTGGGGTGAATTTTGGGGATTTTTGGGTGAATTTGGGGATTTCGGGGTTAATTTGGGGGAATTTTGGGGTGAATTTGGGGATTTCAGGAAGATTTTTGGGTGAATTTTGGTGAATTTTGGGTGAATTTTTTTATTTTTGGGTTAATTTTGGGTGAATTTTGGTGATTTTTGCGTTAATTTTGTGGATTTCAGGGGGATTTTTGGGTGAATTTGGGTGAATTTGGGTGAATTTTGGGGGAATTTTGGGGGAATTTTGGTGAATTTTGGGTGAATTTGGATGTTTCAGGTGTGTTCTGGGTGAATTTTGGGTGAATTCTGTTCATATGGACCAGTACGGACCAGTATGGACCAGTATAGACCAGTATAAACCAGTATGGACCAGTATAAACCAGTATGGACCAGTATGGACCAGTATGGACCAGTATAGACCAGTATAAACCAGTATGGACCAGTATGGACCAGTATGGACCAGTACAGACCAGTATGGACCAGTACGGACCAGTATAAACCAGTATGGACCAGTACGGACCAGTATGGACCAGTATGGACCACTAACCCCCCCAGTCCCTCCCAGTATATCCCAGTATCCTCCCAGTCCATCCCAGTATCCCCCAGTTTGATCCCAGTCCCTCCCAGTCACTCCCAGTTCCCTCCCAGTTCCCTCCCAGTATATCCCAGTGCCCTCTCAGTCCTTCCCAGTGCTCCCAGTTTGATCCCAGTCCCTCCCAGTTTGACCCCAGTCTGTCCCAGTCCATCCCAGTTCATCCCAGTTTGACTCCAGCTGTGATCCCAGTGCTCCCAGTTTGATCCCAGTCCATCCCAGTATAACCCAGTATCCCCCAGTTCCCTCCCAGTCCCTCCCAGTCCCTCCCAGTAACTCCCAGTTTGATCCCAGTCCCTCCCAGTCCCTCCCAGTATAACCCAGTATCCCCCAGTTCCCTCCCAGTTCATCCCAGTTTGATCCCAGTCCCTCCCAGTCCCTCCCAGTATCCCCCAGTTCCCTCCCAGTCCCTCCCAGTTCCCTCCCAGTTTGATCCCAGTCCCTCCCAGTTCCCGACGTCTCTGATTGGCCGCAGGTCGTGGGCGTGGCGTGGGCGGAGCCGGGCTCGGCCCCTCCCCCTCTGGAGGCACTGGGAGCACTGGGAGCGAAGCCCCGCCCTCCCCGGCACAGGCCACGCCCCCTCCGCGGTGGCTGGCGCGGGAGATGGGCGTGGCACAGGTGGGGGAGGGGCCAAAGGGGAAGTGGGAGGGGCTAAAATGAGGAGGGACAAAAATGGGGAGGAGCTTAAAGGTGGGAGATGGGAGGGGCTTAAATGGGATGGGGCGGGGCTTAAAGACAGGTGGGAGGGGCTTAAAGAGAGGGGGTTAAAGGGGAGGGGCTTAAAATTGGGAGATGGGAGGGGCTTAAATGGGATGGGGGTGGGGCTTAAAGAAGGATGGGAGGGGCTTAAGGAGGGGGAGGGGCTTAAATAATGGGGAGGGGCTTAAAGGTGGGAGATGGGAGGGGCTTGAATGGGGGAGGGGCTTTAAAATAGGGGTGGGGTTAAAGGGGGAGGAGCTAAAATCTTGTGGAATTAAAGGGGGAGGGGTTCAAATATTGGGGAGGGGGCTAAAATTGGGAGGGGCTTAAATGGGGTGGGGGTGGGGCTTAAAGAGGGATGGGAGGGGCTTAAGGAGGGGGAGGGGCTTGAAGGTGGGAGATTGGACAGGCTGGAATGGGGGAGGGGCTTTGAAAGAGGGGTGGGGTTAAAGGGGGGAGGGGCTTAAATTGGGAGGAGTTAAAGGGGGAGGGGCTTAAAGATTGGGGAGGGGCTTTAAAAGAGGGGAGGGGCTTAAAGTAGAGGAGGGACTTAAATGGGGGCTAAAGGGGGAGGGGCTTAAAGGGAGGGGCTAAAATGGGGAGGGTCTTAAAGGTAGGAGATGGGAGGGGCTTAAATGGGGTGAGGGCGGGGCTTAAAGATGGATGGGAGGGGCTTAAATGAGGATGCAGAGGAGCCTAAATATGGGAGATGGGAGGGGCTTAAATGGGAGGGGCTTGAAGGGAGAGGGAGGGGCTCAAAGGGGTGGGGCTTAATGACTGGGGAGGGGCTTAAGTGGGAGATGGCTTAAAGAGGGAGTGGCTTAAAGATTAGGGAGGGGCTAAAATAAATGGGGGGCTATCAGGGGGAGGGGCTTAAATGGGGTGGGAGGGGCTTAAATGGGGAGGGGCCTAAACCTGGGGAGGGACCTAAAATGGGGAGGGGCTAAAGAGGGAGATGAGAGGGGCCTACATGGCGTGGGGGAGTGGCTTAAAGAGGGGAGGGGCTTAAGTGGGGAGATGGGAGGGGCTTAAAGGGGAGGGGCTAAAATAAGTAGATGCATGTAAAGGGGAGGGGCTTAAAGATAAGGGGAGGGGCTTAAAGTTGGCATCCTTAAGGGGGAGGGGTTTAAAGTGAGAGGAGGAGCTTAAAGGGGTGGGGCTTAAATAAGGGGAGGGGCCTAGAGAGAGGGAGGGGCTTGAAATGTGGGGGAGGGGCTGGAGGAAAAGGGGAGAGGCTTAAAAAGTGGGGAGGAGCTTAAAGGGAGGGGGAGGAGCTTGAAAAATGTGGGAGGGGCTTGGGGTGGGGCTTAAAATGGACTGGAAAGGTGGGAGAGGGTCCCGCCCATTGTGGGCGTGTCCTGCGGAGTTTGGGGGCGTGGCCAAGCCCGACCCCGCCCCCTTGTGTCCGTCAGGGCTCTCTGCTGTCCCAGGCGGCCATCTTGGGTCAGCAGCTCCGCCAGGGGGCACTGCGCCTGCGCCGGGGGGCGGGGCCTGCCCTGGGGGCGGAGCCAGAGCCGCCGGCCCCGCCCCCCGTCACCGAGGGCGTGGCCGAGCTGCTGCCCCAGCTGCAATTGGTCAGAGACGGCTGCGAGCAGCGAATCAGGGACTGGCCCCGCCTCCGGGTGCTCATCAGCCAATGGTGAGAGAGGGGGCGGGGCCTGCAGGGGGAGAGGCCTGGAATGGGGGCGTGGCTCCTCCCACCCAAGCCCCGCCCCCTTTTCCCTAACCCCGCCCCTCTCCCCAGGTGGGCCCAGCTGGCTCAGTGGGCTCTGGCCACGCCCTCTGGCCACGCCCCCTTCTCCCATTGACTGCAGCGCTGGAGAGCCGCCGCCCACGCCCTGCAGGCCACGCCCACCCCCGAGGAGTCCCCGCCCACCGGTGGGAAGGGGGAGGAGTGAGCAGAGGAGGCTCCGCCCATCTGAGGTGTTCTGGGTGCTGGGATTGGTTGGGAATCAAATGGGGTGGGGGAAGGGGCGTGGCCTGAGTCTGTGCTCATTGGGGGGGGCCAAAATGTCCCCAAATGGCCCCAGAGGGCCACAAATGTCCCCAGGGCGGCCATGATGGCCCCAAGGTGACCCAGAAGTAGCCCCAAAGGGTCCCCTGAGGGGTCTCAGGGATGTCCCCAGGGTCACCTCAAAATGTCCCCAAAGTGTCCCCAAGGTGTCCCCAGGGGGTTCCTCAAGGTGTCCCCTGGGTGTCCCCCCAAAATGTCCTCAGGGTGTCCCCTGGGTGTCCCCAAAATGACCCTGAAGTGTCTCCCCAAGGTTTCCCCAAAGTGTCCCCAGGGTGTCCCCAGGGGCTTCCTGAGGTGTCCCCTTGGTGTCCCCACGATGTCCCCAAGGTGTCCCCAGGGTCACTCCGATGTCCCCAAGGTGTCCCCGAGGTGTCCCCAGAGCTGTCCCAGGGTGTCCCTGAGGGGTCCCCAGAGCTGTCCCCATGACAGCCCCCAAAGTCTCCCCAGGGATGGCCCCAAAGTGTCCCCAAAGTGTCCCCAAGGTCACCCTGAAGTGGCACCAGGAGGGTCCCAAAGTTTTCCCAAAATGTCCCTCAGGTGTCCCCGAGGTGTCTCCCCAAAGTGTCCCCAAGGCGTCCCCAAGGTGTCCCCGAGGTGGCTCCAAAGTGTCCCCAAAGTGCTCTCAGCGTGTCCCCACGGTGTCCCCAAGGTGTCCCCAAAGTGTCCCCAGAGCTGTCCCAGGGTGTCCCTGAGGGGTCCCCAAGGTGTCCCCAGGGTCACCCCAGGATGTCCCTGAGGTGTCCCCAAGGTGTCCCCAAGGTGTCCCCAGGATGTCCCTGAGGTGTCCCTGAGGTGGCCCCAGGGAGCTCCAGAAGTGTCCCCACGATGGTCCCTGAGATGTCACCAAAGTGTCCCCAGGGTCTCCCTCAAATGTCCCCAGGGTGGCTCCAAAGTGTCCCCAAGGTGCTCTCAGGCTGTCCCCGAGGTGTCCCCAAAGTGTCCCCGTGATGGTGGCTCTGAAGTGTCCCCAAAAGTGTCCCCAAAAGGTCCCCAGGGGCTTCCTGAGGTGTCCCCGTTGTGTCCCCATGACAGCTCCCAAGGTGTCCCCAAGCCCTCAGGGATGTCCCCAAGATGTCCCCCAGGTGTCCCCAGGATGGCTCTAAAGTGTCCCCAAAGTGTCCCCAGGGTGTCCCCAAAGTGTCCCCAAGGTGTCCCCGAGGTGTTTCAGGGATGTCCCCAGGGTCACCCCAAGGTGTCCCCAGGGTCACCCCAAGGTGTCTCCAAAGTGTCCCTGCAGTGTCCTCCCAAAGTGTCCCCAGAGAGTTCCTGAGGTGTCCCCAAGGTGTTCCCAAGGTGTCATTGAGGTTCTCGGAATGTCCCTAAAATGTCCCCAAAGTGTCCCTGAAATGACCCCAGGGAGTTCCTGAGGTGTCCCCAGGGTGTCCCCAGGGTGTCCCCGAGGTGTCCCCAGAATGTCTCTGGAGTGTCCCCAAAGTGCCCTCAGGTGTCCCCAAGGTGTCACCTTGGTGTCCCCCTGGGGTTCCCATGGTGTCCTCGAGGTGTCCCCAAAGTGTCCCCAGGGTGGCCACAATGGCCCCAAAGTCACCCTGAGGTGGCTCCAGGGGTGTCCCAAAGTGTCCCCAAAGTGTCCCCAAGGTGTCCCCAGGATGTCCCCAAGGTGTCCCCGGGATGTCCCCAGGGTGTTTCCAAGGTGTCCCTCAGGTGACCCCAAGGTGGCTCTGAAATGTCCCCAAAGTGCTCTCAGGGTGTCCCCAAAGTGTCCCAAAGTTGTCCCCAAGGTGTCATTGAGGTGTCCCCACGATGCCCCCCTGGGGTTCCCAAAATGTCCCCAAGATGTCCCCACAGTCTCCTTCAAGTGTCCCCAAGGTGTCCCCAGGGGGGTCCTAAGGTGTCCCCGCCATGGCCCCTGAGATGTCCCCAAGGTGTCCCCAAAGTGTCCCCAAGGTGTCCCCAAAGTGTCCCCGAGGTGGCTCCAAAGTGTCCCAAAGATGTCCCCGGGGAGGCCTTCAAGTGTCCCCAGGGTGTCCCCAAGGTGTCCCCAGGGTGTCCCTGAGGTGTTTCAGGGATGTCCCCAGGGTCATCTCAAAATGTCCCCAAAGTGTCCCCAGGGTGTCCCCAGGGTGGCCCCGCCCGCTCCACGTCATAGGGCACCAGCAGGGGGCGCCCCGGTGCTCCCAGTGCATCCCAGTACAAACCAGTGAACCCCAGTGAACCCCAGTTCAAACCAGTGAACCCCAGTGAACCCCAATGCATCCCAGTACAAACCAGTGCATCCCAGTGCATCCCAGTACAAACCAGTGAACCCCAGTTCAAACCAGTGAACCCCAGTGAACCCCAATGCATCCCAGTACAAACCAGTGCATCCCAGTGAATCCCAGTTGAAACCAGTGAATCCCAGTACAAACCACTGCATCCCAGTACAAACCAGTGAACCCCAGTGCATCCCAGTTCAAACCAGTGAATCCCAGTTCAAACCAGTGCATCCCAGTGCATCCCAGTGCATCCCAGTTCAAACCAGTGCGTCCCAGTGCATCCCAGTGCATCCCAGTTCAAACCAGTGAACCCCAGTGCATCCCAGTGCATCCCAGTACAAACCAGTGAACCCCAGTGCATCCCAGTTCAAACCAGTGCATCCCAGTTCAAGCCAGTGCATCCCAGTGCATCCCAGTGCATCCCAGTTCAAACCAGTGCGTCCCAGTGCATCCCAGTGCATCCCAGTACAAACCAGTGAACCCCAGTGCATCCCAGTTCAAACCAGTGCATCCCAGTTCAAGCCAGTGCATCCCAGTGCATCCCAGTTCAAACCAGTGCATCCCAGTGCTCCCAGTTCATCCCAATGCTCCCAGTGCATCCCAGTTTTTTCCAGTTCCATCCCAGTGCTCCCAGTAACAAAGCCCCCTTGTCCCAGTGGCCTCCCAGTATAACCCAGTCCCCACCCAGTGCCTCCCAGTTCCCTCCCAGTAACCTCCCCCAGTCCCTCCCAGTGCTCCCAGTAAAAAGCCCCTTTGTCCCAGTGACCTCCCAGTTCCCTCCCAGTGCCTCCCAGTATATCCCAGTACAAAGCCACTCTGGCCCAGTATATCCCAGTATATCCCAGTCCCCTCCCAGTAACTCCCAGTAACCTCCAAGTGCTCCCCCAGTCCCTCCCAGTTCCCCCCCAGTAACAAAGCTCCTCTGTCCCAGTGCCCCCCAGTCCCTCCCAGTAACAAAGCCACTCTGTCCCAGTCCCTCCCAGTACAAACCCCCCTTGTCCCAGTGACCTCCCAGTCCCTCCCAGTTACAGCTCCCAGTCCCTCCCAGTCCCTCCCAGTCCCTCCCAGTTACAGCTCCCAGTCCCTCCCAGTTACAGCTCCAGTCCCTCCCAGTAACAGCTCCCAGTCCCTCCCAGTCCCTCCCAGTTGCAGCTCCCAGTCCCTCCCAGTAACAGCTCCCAGTTACAGCTCCCAGTCCCTCCCAGTAACAGCTCCAGTCCCTCCCAGTTACAGCTCCCAGTCCCTCCCAGTAACAGCTCCCAGTCCCTCTCAGTAACAGCTCCAGTCCCTCCCAGTAACAGCTCCCAGTGCCCCCCGTTACAGCTCCCAGTCCCTCCCAGTTACAGCTCCCAGTCCCTCCCAGTAACAGCTCCAGTCCCTCCCAGTAACAGCTCCCAGTCCCTCTCAGTAACAGCTCCAGTCCCTCCCAGTAACAGCTCCAAGTCCCTCCCAGTTACAGCTCCCAGTCCCTCCCAGTAACAGCTCCCAGTCCCTCCCAGTTTAAGCTCCCAGTGCCCCCCGTTACAGCTCCCAGTCCCTCCCAGTTACAGCTCCCAGTCCCTCCCAGTTAGAGCTCCCAGTCCCTCCCAGTAACAGCTCCCAGTCCCTCCCAGTAACAGCTCCAGTCCCTCCCAGTAACAGCTCCCAGTCCCTCCCAGTTAGAGCTCCCAGTCCCTCCCAGTAACAGCTCCAGTCCCTCCCAGTTACAGCTCCCAGTCCCTCCCAGTTAGAGCTCCCAGTCCCTCCCAGTAACAGCTCCCAGTCCCTCCCAGTAACAGCTCCAGTCCCTCCCAGTTACAGCTCCCAGTCCCTCCCAGTCCCTCCCAGTTACAGCTCCCCCTCCCTCATGATTAATAAAAATCGTATAAAATTATAAAATGTAGAGGTTACAAAATTTCATGGGTTAGTAAAATTAGTATAAAATTGTGAGTGTGTTAGTGACTGGCACGCCTTAAAGTAATTGTCAGCGCTCGACAAACACAATGTAAACCGTTTCTAATCGCTTTTTAACGAATAGCACCAGTTTGTTTAATATGCAAGGCCCGAAGATTAGGGTTAGTAGAAGATTAGGGTTAGTAAGATTATAGTGAGTGGGCCTGTTAGGGTAGAAATCAGGGTGGTAAGCAATGGGGACCGGTTGAACCACGACTTGAACCAGCCCTGTTGAGCCTCTCTGTCCATTTTTCTTAGGTTTAGTCGGTTTCTCAGTTCGGCCATGGAGTCTCTGACGACTCCGGTGTGGTCTGCATAAAATCAGCATTCCTCTTTCAAGGCGGCACACAGGCCTCCTTGCTGCATGAACAAAAGGTCCAGTCCTTGTCGCAGACATTTTTCACAGAAATCCTTTCTTTCAGATTTCTGCATTTTCTGGGAAGCAGAGGCCCCAGAGGAGAATGTAAACAATTGTTATCGGCTGCTGTGAAATGCAATAGGATGCACCTGTGATTGGTTCATGTTCCCGTGTTTATAATTAAAGGCCAATCACAGGAGCAGGCTGGGGACAGAGTCCCTGGACACAACTTTGTTATGGATTCTTTCTGTTCTTAGCTTAGCAGCTCTGCAACTTCTCTCTTTATTTCTATTTAGTATAGTTATAATGTATTATATATCATATATCAATAAATCCAGCCTTCTGATCAAGAAACAAGATTCTCATCTTTCTCTCACCATCCCAGCGACCCACTCAGGATGCTGTGATAAGTCCTCACCTGTTTTGGAGGACAACCTCTGAGAGCGAGGAAAGGGATTTTTCTAGGGAAGAGATGGATTTCTTGATCCTCTGCAAGTCCTTGTCGACAGTCATCTGCAGTTGTGCCAGTCCTTGATGTTGTGTTGCAAGGGCCGAGATGCCTGTGGCAGCGCCGGTAGCTCCTAAACCGAGGAGCATTGCGATGGTGATGCCTGTTGTCACTTCTCATTTGTGGAGCCGGCTGGGTTCCTCGAACAAGCGGTACACCTCTTCTTCCTGGCGATACAGGACTCTGGGGACAATTAAAACTTGGACACAAAAGTCAGTAGAATGATTGAATTTGTCAAGGAGTACACATGGGCTTACCCCAGATCGTTGACAGACCCACATTCCCAATGCAGCTGGGATCACCCACTGGAACTTCCCTCCCTTAAGTCTGACGAATTCCCGGCAGACGTTGCCCATCTGCTTTGCCAAGGTTGCATTGCCAAAGCATTTGCCTTGGCCCGTAACCTGACTTAGGGTAATGCCTCTCCGGGGGGTGTCTGTTGTAGGAAGGGGACCAGGACACCAGCTGGTTCATCACAGGTCCAGTTTATTGAAGAAAGCATCAAACACTTATACAGCAAATAATAAGCTTATGAATATTCTGTAAGCCAAGCAATCTATTGGTTAAACTATACCATGAACTCTTCCTCATTCCTTAGGGGTTACATCTCTCTTTTCTCATGTCTCTTTCACTATTTGTTATCCTACTACAGCTAGGCCCAAGGACATGCTATCTCACAGGTGCAGGACTTGGAATTAGCCACGGCTTTGTACTTTTCCATTCTCTAGTCTGCTACATTCTCAACAGACACCCTGCCTGCAAAAAGGCCTCTGCCCTAGTTAGGACATCTTTACCAAATTAATTCAGCTGTGTCCTCTCTCCTCAAGCCACTCTTTGACAAAACTCTCCACAGGTGTCCCATCTGCATTGGCGTGGATTGTCTGACTTTGAGAAGATGAATGGGAGATCGAGGGCAACACCTTCGTAAAAAGGGGGTTGTGCATCATAGCATAATCAGCATGACTCTGTGAGGTTCGGGTTGGATTGGTTTAATGATAAGAAGGTAGCATTTAACACACTTAGGAATGGATTGGAGAGGGTTGGTTTGGCTAAGAGATCGGATGGGGAGGAGGTTAGTTTTAGCATCTGTGTTTTGTGGCTAGAACTAATGTTAGCTGCGATCCCCTTCCTGGGTCTACTCATTGCAAGAATCGGATTGGGTCCGACTGATTGGGATATTGGAGGTGGGAATCTGATAATTTGTATGCTCACCCAGATGCGGCGAGAGAGATAAACAAACGCTGTCCACACTTTGCCCGTGGCCCAGCCATCATGGGTCGGCTGCAGGATTGTCATTATATAGCCTGTGCAGGTGTGCTGTTTCCTGCCTTGGGGCAAAATCACGTACCCATCCATACCAAATTTTGGTTCGAGACAGCCGTGGGGAGTATACTTAATTTGCAGGAACTTATCAGGCTGTTGTGGTTTCCAACTATTGCTTGTCACAATAGTTTCACACCCCCAATATCCACAATATCCATACCCTGGGTAATTACAGTAACTTTTTCCTGGGTTGGAAGCAGGGCACCAGTAGGTCTGAAATAATGTCGTCTCCTCAAATTTGGGGTGCCCTGTATGCGAGGGAAAAATGTCTTTTAGCCTGAACTCAAAAGATGGGGTGTCAGCTGTAACAATTTCTTTGATGACCCCCTCACCTGAGAGATGGCGTAGAACCCACCTGAATGGCTGGTGAGGGTAATGTTTTGTGTCTGCCTGTCCTCTGCCTGCTAACCCTAGAAACAAGATCACACAGAGATACCGTTGCTGCTTTGATTTTGATGGTGCGAGCTTCTCAGGTGATGTCGGGTTGCTCGGTGGTCTCTCTCTCTTTCCTTGTAGTGGGGCGTATATGGGTCGCGGGGTTGTCTGATAATCCAGTCCTGCAAACAAAGTCTCACAATTCTCATGAGTTTCACTCTGAAGGTCTGGTTTAATAGATTTGAGTGGACACCATTTAATGTCCCCATCTTTTTTAACAGCTGCATACCCCCGCCCCGTGAGCACTAGTCTCCAACCTTGTTCCCACTCCCCTAGCTCGTTTTTGATCACAACCCGTGGGCCTTCTTCTAGTGCTCGAGTGGCCCAGTGTCTCTGGGCAGGACTGTTTGTTTCATCCCCCCTAGGGAATTGACAACAGATAGAACAAGAGGACACAGTCTCAAGCTGCGTCAAGGGAGATGCAAGTTAGAATTAAGAAGGAAGTTTTTTACAGAAAGAGTGGTCAGATACTGGAATCATCTACCCAGTGAGGTGGTGGAGTCATCATCCCTCGAGGAGTTCAAAAAAAGACTGGATGTGGCACTTGCTGCCATGATCTAGCTGAATAGTTAGAACATGGGTTGGACTTGATGATCTTATAGGTCTCTTCCAGCCTTGAATTTCTGTGATTCTGTGATTTAACGCTAGCAGCGCAGTTGCTAGTATGCGCGCCTGGTCACTCGGGGGAATGGTATTGGTGAAGCCTTCTGTCTTTGCTAGTACTTCCAGTTTAGTTTTCAGAGTCTGGTTTGCTCTTTCGACGATGGCTTGTCCGGTGCTGTTGTATGGGATGCCATGTACCAAGGCGATGTTCCATTTCGAGACGAATGCTTGGACCGTCTCTGAGATGGAAGTTTGTGCCATTGTCTGTTTTGATTTGTTTTGGAACTCCAAGCCATGCCATGGCTGTCAGCCAATGTTGGATGGTCTCTTTGGAATCGGTCTTGGGATGCTGGGTGGCCACAATCATACCGCTGTACGTATCTACGGTAACTGCGAGCCACGCTCGGGGTCTCAACAGCTGGCATTGTGTAAAGTCTGTTTTCCATATTTCTGAGGCTTTGAGGCCTCTGGGGTTGACCACAAGCCACTTGACCACAGCGGTGACTTCTGGCAGTGGGGGCACGTGGCGACAACGTGCTTTGCGTCCGAGGTAGAAATCCTGCACTTTTTCACAAGCGCTTTAGCTCCGATGTGAAGGGATTCGTGCAACGGACGAGCTTCTTTCAGTGTCCATACGCCTTTTGCGGCAGCGTCAGCCTTGTCGTTGCCAATTTGGTAGAATCCTTTGATCAGGTCATGGCTGTTGACGTGGATGACTGTTCTGGTGCCTTTCCGTGAATAGAGTGCTTCCTCCAGCATCGTTGCCACTGTGGACACTGACACACCTGGTCCGGACATGGCTAGGCAGAGCTTGGCCACAATTATGGAGTCAGTCACAATGTTAAGATGTTCTTCTGGGAACAGTCCGCACGCTGGCGCTACGGCTGCTGCTTCAAGCTGTTGGAATGAAAGCGTGGGGTCGGTTGTCTTGACACATTGCCACTGTTCTCCTGACTGCCATACTGCTGCTGCGGTGGAGGTCAGCAATGATGTGTCCGTGAAGATGGTTGGTCCTGCCTGCGGTCGGTCGATTATCTTTGGTGGGAGGTCGATGTTGATGACCGTGAACAGCCAAGTCCAAGGGGGTTTTGCCGTGTAGTGAATCTCTCCTCCAAAGCCTGCAAGGGCCATGGCTAGATATTCAGATATTGTTGTTGACTGCGCGGAGAGCTGTTTGCGGAAGGGCAAGTATATCTTGGAAGGTTCGATGCCAAAATGTCTTAGGGCGAGTTTCCTGCCTTTCATGATGAGGCTGCTGAGGCACTCAACTCCCGGGGAAAAGGCACGTCACGGTTTCCCCAAGACCACCCATAGTATCGGTTGGGCTTTGTTGGGGGGTCCTTGGGGTAGGGCTCCCACTCCCCCCTTTTTTGTAAAGTGGACATACAGATCAACTGGTGCACTTGAATCCCATCTGGTGAGTATGCTCACTGACATCTGGCGTTCGATGAAGTTGAGCGAGCTTATTGCTTCCGGTGTCAGGGTTTTCTGCTCCCATGGGTTCTTCCCTTTCAAGAGGTCATTTAGAGGGTCCATGACCTCGGGAGGAATCAGGACGATGTTGCGGAGCCACTGTAAGGACCCTACAAGCTGCTGCACGTCGTGGAGTGTCTTGATGTCTTGGCGGATTTTCATCTGGGGAGGAGTTGTGTAGGAGCTTGTGCTTCCCACTCCTAGGAAGGTCACGCACGGTCCCTTCTTTATTTTCGCACTCGCTATCTCGAAGCCATTTGTCTTTAAGGTCTCGGAGATGGTTGATACCAACTGGTCTACTTGTCTTGTTGATGGTGCAGCAATCAGGATGTCGTCCATGTACTGCATGATGGTCACAGTCGGATTGCTCTGCTGGACTGGTGCTAGCGCTCGGTCTACTGTGATCTGGCAGATGGTAGGGGAGTTGATCATTCCTTGGGGTAGCATTTTCCACTGGAAGCGTATGTTGGGCCGCTGGCTGTTCGGAAAGACGATGGAAAAGGCGAACCGCTCCTTGTCGTCTTTGTGCAGGGGAATAGAAAAGAAGCAGTCTTTGATGTCGAGCATTGCACAGGGTTGTCCTCTCGGTATCATCGAGTTCATGGGCAGCAAAGTTTGTACGGGCCCACAGGCTGGATTCTCTTGTTCACTTCCCGCAGGTGGTGCAGGAGAGACGAAAGCCTTCACCAGACCGTTTAGGTATTACGAAGATCGGGGTGTTCCATGGGCTCGTGGAGGGTTCTATATGATTCTTGTGTAATTCACGGCCAACTAGCTCAAGGAGAGCAGTCATTCAAGGCTTGGACAAGGGCCACTGCTCGATCCACACCGGCTCGACTGATTTCCAAGTTAGCTTGATGGACAATGGCGGGTATGCGACAGTGGCCCTTAGAATAAATTTGTCACCCTAACGTCCAGCAGGGCTAGGGCATCCCTCCCCAACAGGGGTGGGCAATCCGACATAACATATGTAGTGAGGGTGATAGTTCTTCCTGGTCCTCTCTTGGTGCAGAGGGTTATTGCTACTGGTTGGGTGCTTTTGTGGGCTCGGGACAGCCCTCCAACTTCACCCACAATGGGGGCTTCTTCTAGCTTCCATGGTAGAGGCCAGTGTATGTCTGGGATGACGGTGACATCTGATCCTGTGTCCACCCAAAAGGGAAGGCAGATGGCCGAGTCGTTGGAACTGTTGTGGCGACGACACACTGCCCCCACGATCAGTGGGTGCTTGCCCACCTTCGCAGCGAAGGCCACCCATGGGTATCGTTCCCATGCTTTCGTGGCCAAAGCCACCCAGGGGCCTCACCCCCAGGGAGCTGTTCTTGGTATTCCTGAGGTGCAGATGGGTTTGATTGAGCCATTGGTTGGGCGACGAAGTTGGTCATTTCTTGAGGGGGTAGTGGGCATGGAAGCCCTGTGCCCCACTGAGGGTTGCTGTAGCTGGGCCGCTTCATGTTCCAGGTGGGAGGAGGCTGGATACGGCCCGGCTGCCCCCTCCCCCTCCCATTTCCCTGAGGCTTGGATCTGCATTCCTTAGCTAAATGCCCCTTCTTTCCACATGCCCAGCATGGTCCCCTAAGTTTCCCCTTGGCGTGGTGGAGCAGCTGCTGGTGGGCGTCCTGACTGGGGGCAGTTTACTGCCACGTGGCCTGCCTGGCCACACTTAAGGCATGTCATCACACTGGTTATTGCGGTGCGAACTGCTGCTTGGATGGGAGCTAGGTGTTCTTCCTTTGCAAAGTGTCTGATCATGGCAGCAACATTGGACCCAGGTGGCAGTGATCTTAAAATGTCCTTGGTGGCTGAGTTGCATTGCTGGCGTAGGCAGTCTGCTAGCACAGGACACTTCACCTCTGAGGGTAACGCAGAGGAATCTAACGCTGCCTGAAGGCGGTCCACAAAGTGAGTGAAGCTCTCACTCTCACTCTGCTTTATAGTGGACCATGGCGATGATCTGGCTATCACTTTGGAAGCAACACGGATGGCTTCTCAGGCAGCACGGGTTGTTGTCATAACCTCATGGGCCCGCAGGCCCTCAGCCTGCCCCTGGGGGGTGATCATAGTGGGGTCTGTGCCCATTAGCCTCTGTATGCTGGAGCCGTGCAGTGGATGGTCTGCCCTTGTTACTAAGGCTAGCTCCTTTACACAATTGTCCTTCCATTCCTGTTTAAAAATGATCATCCCCGCCCCATCGAAAATCAGCCTGCAAGTCTGTTTGATATCAAAGGGAAGCATATCATCGCCTCCAAAAACCCTGTCAATGAGTGTGGAAACCATGGCAGAATTAATCCCCCTGTCTGCAATCACTTTAACAATTGCCTGCACGTCTTTCGGGTTTACCGGGGAGTAGGTTCTTTGATTTCCGCCTGCCCCCCCCCCCTCCCCCGCACGGACCGGGAACACCAGTGTGGCAGACGGAGCCCACTCTGCGCAAGCCATTTTAATTTTACGCCAGTATGTAAGCGGGGTTTGATCTTTCTTTATCCCCTTAACCCACGCAGGAGTGCTGCAGCTAGTGATCTTGTATGCCGCTGCTCCCTTTTTGTTAAAGCCCAAATCCGTGTCGGAATCCTCTGAGCACCTTTCGAGCCCGTCCCAGCTCGAGTCAGCGTCTGAGCCGGAAGTCGACTGGCTGGACATTTCCGAGCTGTTTAGCCATTTTCTTGGGCTCCGACCCCGCCCCTTCTTGCGGGGGTCGGGCCGTTCCCTCCCCCTGGGCTCCCCCCGCCTCCTGCTGGTGGAGGTCCTTGCCCTGTAAGGACCTAATTCGATTTGAGCGCTTTGATTGGTCTTACGTCCCTTCTTGGGGGCTGCCCCTCCTCCCCGCTCACCCACGCTTGCGCTGTTCAGCGAGCCTTCTGCATTTCCACCCCCGTGTCATCATTCCAGCCCTGGTCACGCGCTCCGGTGCCATTTTCAAACGCATATGGCAGGGGTGCCTTTTTATCAACCACTTTGGGGTCCGATATTATAGCAGCATTCCGCACCTCCTCTGCTAGCCCCTGCCAAAACGTCCGTGAGTGCTCCCCCCGCTCCGATGGTGAATCCGGTCGCTGAGGGGGTTCGGGCGTTCACGTCTCCGCACGCCCAACCGGGTCATAGTCCTCTGCAGTTTGCGTCGCTGCCCCTACCCCCAACTGCGGCGTGACTAATAAACAAGTTCGCTTTCCAGGTTTCTTGCTCTTGCCGAGCTTTTTGCAGAGCCTGGATAACTCTGCCCCACGATTTGAGGGTTTTCCCTGAGCCTGAGGACATGGTTTCCTTGGCCAGAGCCTTTGTGCAATTATCACAGATCTCCGGGTGGAGAATTTCTACCGGGCTTTCTACAGCCCCTAGCTTTATCAGTCTCGGCACTGCGAGACATAAGTCCTGAAGCTTACACTCGATACCCCCCTGCGCGTGGATCTGACTTACGACCTTCGCGATAGCGTCCATGCTCCTCACTGGTCCGGGGGCGTCCCCCCCGCTGCACTAGGCCAGCTGTGCAGCCGCCAGTTCCTCGTACAGGCGATCCCCGAACCCCGGGCGCTGATCGTGTCCCAGGTTTTTGGCACCAGATGTTGCCTTCTCAAGGTGTGGCGACCTGGTTTTAGTCCGGCACGGTGGCCCTAACCCCAGGGTCACTCGGTCCATATGCTCCTGACACCAACGTGGTGGACAGCAAATGGCGTTTATTGAGGGGTCACAAGGGTTTTTATAGCTTGGGTAGTCAGTGTCATTTCCTTCTGCTCACATCCGGCTGGGTGCGGCCAGGTACAGGGCAAAGGTCTGACTGCAGGGGGAGGAATGACCTGACTGACCGTACAGCTCTATTTCTTCTGCACGCAGATCCCTGACTCTCCACACACAATTAAGGGGTGAATATTAAATATATGTTAAGAGAAGTTTTGTCGATGTATAGTTATCCTTCCCCTTCCCCTTGCATTGTTATCACAGGACGGCCTCAGTAGTTGGGGCATTTGGGAGGATCAGCTTGTTACTATGGCAGCACCTGACCTCCAATCAAGGTGTAAGACAGTGATCTCCACCACTAGACAGAGAAAAAGAAGCCGATTGACAAGACTTTGGGAGGGGTTAGAGATAGAAAAGACAGAGCATCCATTTTGTGGATGAGCACATGGTGACTGAATTCTTTGCTTCTGGCACTGTATTCTTTTCTCTATTCAGTCTTCTGTTGTATTTGAAAAGATATGAAAATCAAGACCCTTCTGTTGTATTTTCATAAGGACTTAATAAACCATTGAAAATATTGAAAGTGAAAATCATGTCTCACATAGGGTTGGGGAATCTGAGGCATGGCTGTCCACACTGGACTCCAGTTCCAATGTATAACTCTTCTGACATGGCCAGACCTCCTTAGGAGAAGCACTACATCAATATCAGGAACAGAATGCTGCAATCACCTCTTCTCAAAAGAGAAAAGTAATAAAATACAGTCTTTAAAATAGGATTACATATTTCTTAGAAGCTCATTGAAATATTTCTCCGTAACTGTAAAAGGAAATCTTCCTGATGAACTGCTCCAGACCAAAGGGAAATCAAGGCAGAGCCAGGGTTTGTCAGGACTTGCTTGATCCTCATGAGCCTCACTGTGCATTTGAAGCTGAGCCCTTGAACCTCAGGGCCTGAGAGGAGATTGCACAAACCTTTCCAGGAGTCAAAGTCAGATGAAAGACCCAAAGTGTCTCAAAGCATGAATGGGTCCCACTGAGGTCCCTCTCCAACACAGGCTCCTCATGGTCTCCTTGCAGGAGAGAATTGGAGGCCAGGATGGCACAAAAACCTCTCAGAGATGGAGAGTGGAGAAAGAAAAATCCAAAGTACCTTAAAACCTTGAGTACCTCAAAGCATTAATGAGCCCCACTGAGTGTCAGTACAAAGCTCTCAAGGGACACATTAAAATAGATAATTGGGGCCATGATTGCACAAACCTCTCACAGAGTCTGTATCCAAAGGGCAACACCAAGTACCTTAAAATAACTGAAGTACCTTGAAGCATTAATGAGCCCCAATGAGTGTTGTTACTGACAAAGCCTCTCCAGGGACTTTAGTAGATAATTGGAGGCCATGAGTACACAAACCTCTCAGAGACTCCAAGGCAAAAGCCAAACCCAAAGTCCTTTGAAAAACCTGCAGTCCCTGGGAGCATTCAGGAGCCCCCAGGGCCATTCCTGAGCAAGGCTCCCCAGGGACCCCTTCCAGCAGATCCTTGAGGCCACTGGGATGTGGGCTACGGGGGGATGCTGAGGGCAGGACAAGGGGCTGACAGTGCCCAGCCTGGCTGGGACTGTGCCAGGAGGCCCCAGGGCCTCAGGACAAGGTGTCTCCTCCCAGCCCTTGGTGGCACAGACCCTGCTGCTGTGCCCCAGGGCACCAAGGCTTGGCTTCTCTTTGTCCCCACCCGTCATCACTGCCTCCAGTTCTCTGCTCTGCCTGGGGCCTGGGGACACTTTCTCAGTCGTGTCCCTCACTGGGACCCATTAAAAGTCCAAGAAACTTTGGAGTTGGATTCTGACTTGGAGTTCTGGAGAGGTTTCTTCAGCTCCTTCTCAGGGACTGATGTTCAGGGCCTCAGCACAAAGCCCCAGAGGCTCATTAAAGTCCTTGTGCTGCCTCTGTGCTGCTGAGCTGGGCTGGGCTCCTGGCACAGAGACAGCTCCTGGTAACCAAGAAGAGCTTCAAAAGCCCATTTCTCTTGATGACCACCTCTTCTGCCAGCCCAGCAGGGCTGAGGCACTGCCTGCAGCCATCCCAGGCACAGCACAGAGGCACAGAGAGCTTCAATCAGTCAGGGCTGGGAAGGGGCTGAGAAGTGCCTGGGGCAGAATCACTGCCAGCCCTTGGCACAGAAACCTCTGGCTGCAGGACAATGCAGCTGCAGCTCCTGGAGCCATCTCCTAAAGCTGGAACATTCCAATGCCTACAGACCCTGTGAGTACATTCTCTGATTGTCTCTTGTGCAGAGCAGCCAGGGGTGCCCAGGGCTGTCCTGCAGAGCAGGGTCCTGCAGCCCAGGGCGCTGTGCTGGGGCAGGGACTCTGCTGCCTGCCAGGGACAGCTCTCAGCCAGCCCTGGAAGCTGCTCCCAGCACTGGGGGACAAGATCTGGGTGGGACGAGACAGCTGGTAAGGCTTGGAAGTGTTCTCCTTGTGTGGTGAGGATGCTGCATTGTTCAGGGCTGCTCTTAGCATGGCATTTAACTGCAGCACATTTCCAAGTACATTATACAGGGAGCATAGCAAGGCAGGGGCTGCATAAAAGCGAAAATCCTGCTTTTTTAATGTACTTCTCTGAGTTGCTGGGATGGAGCCTATAGATTTTCATCTCTCAGTTCAGAATGGAATAATAAAAACATTTTGTCTCAGATCTGAATAAAGCAGGCAGTGACAGATATCTGCACAGGGCCCCTTTGAGGCAGCATCAGCGTCGCTTTTCCAGCCTCCTCAGGGTTGCTCTGACATTCCTATCAGAGCCTGCAGAGCCAGAGCATCCCCTGGGCAGTGCCAGAGCTGGGAGGGGTCTGCAGGGCAGACCTGAGCCCCCAGGGCTGGGCTGGGCTCTGGCAGCACTGGCAGGGCCCAGCCCTGGGCACAGGGAAGCAGCTGCTGGCAGGGACACCTCTAGGCAGCAGGGCCCTGGGCAGGCTGTGCGGGAATAGTGCCCCCAAGCTGTGCTGGTGTCCTGGTTTAGGGCAAATTTGTTAAAGAATCTGCAAAGGAGGGCCCCTCCAGAAAGCAAAACCCACACGGCCCCTCCCCCCAACCCGTTCGGGAAAAAATTCCTTGGAGAGAAGTGGAAAGAACCTGTTTATTTGCCTGGCACAGCACCCCCCGCACACAAAATGAACAATACCAGCTGACACCGCTCTGAGAAAGATGACAAAATCAGAAAGTCTCTTTCATGGTGGTTGCTCTGCTCTCAGTCCCTCCGGCGCTGGGGCAGCTGCTGCAGCCAAACCTTCGGTGTTCCCGGGTCCCAGTCCAGAGCAGGTTCGAGATGGTCACAGGAACAGGAGAGGAGAAACAGTCCGGGAAGGAATTTGGACTGTTTAGCTAAACCAGCTAATAAGCAGAAGCAAAAGCGAGAGCAGAAGCAAGAGCAGAAAAGCAAGCAAGCAAAAGCAGCAAGCTGCCAGCTAGAAGGGAAAAGCAGCCCTATGTACTGCCTTGTCTCCGTGCCCCTGATAAGGGAAACCCAAACAAACTTCCACTTTTCAGAGCCTGTCTTAAAGGCACAGAACAGATGAATGGGGATACAAGCATCATAACGTCACCCCAGGACATTCCACCCCTTATCCCCATATCATCAACATACTACAACACATCATGCATTATTCATACAAAATTTCCATCTGTTTCCCCAAAATTACAAGCAATACCCATCATGCCGTCATCACATCCCCACACTGGACCACTGAATCCAGACCCTATATTACAGAGCTGTAGGATTCCCCCTTTTCACTTTAGTCACTTAAAGCTCCATCTATCACTTGCTCAGACCTTCGACACTTACACATTTCCTTCTCCATCTTCCACTTGCCCAGACCTTCAACACTTACACATTTCCTTCTCTCATGTCTGTATGGTTTAATGTACAGACAATGGCAGTAACATGGCAGTAACATCCAATGAACAGTGATATTGCATATCATTCTTACCCCACAATCAGATCTCCCTGAGGTACACATCGTGTTGTTCCATCTCTTTGCATTATCCACCACGTGCAACCTGGTCCCTGAGCAAAGACAACCCCAAAAATGGGTTTGTACTCGAGGCAGAATTGATCCCCACAGTCTTCCCTAACAAACCTCTGATATGTACCACTGGGACTTTGTCTCCTTCTATTACATTCAGGGACTCAGACTGGGCAGCACCTGCTCGGTTGGTGGAACCTCGGGTGTTAACTAAGCAGGTGGCCTTTGCTAAATGTTGCTCCCGATTCTTGAAAGATCCCCCACCCAAAGCTTTCAACTGGGTTTTTAGTAGTCCATTGTACCTCTCCACTTTTCCTGCAGCTGGTGCATGGTAGGGGATATGATACACCCACTCAATGCCATGTTCCCTAGCCCAGGTGTTGATAAGGCTGTTCTTGAAATGAGTCCCGTTGTCTGACTCGATCCTCTCAGGGGTACCATGTCTCCACAGAACTTGCTATTCCAGGCCCAGGATGGTGTTCCGGGCTGTAGCATGAGACACAGGGTAGGTTTCCAGCCATCCAGTGGTGGCTTCCACCATGGTCAGCACGTAGTGCTTGCCCTGGCGTGTCTGGGGCAGTGTGATGGAGTCAATCTGCCAGGCCTCCCCATACTTGTACTTGGACCACCGCCCACCCTACCAGAGGGGCTTCACTCGCTTGGCCTGCTTGATGGCAGCACACGTCTCACAGTCATGGATAACCTGAGAAATACTGTCCATGGTTAGATCCACCCCTTGGTCTCGTGCCCACTTATAGGTGGCATCTCTGCCCTGGTGGCCTGAGGCATCATGGGCCCATCGAGCTAGGAATAACTCTCCCTTATGTTCCCAATCTAGGTCTATTTTGGACACCCCTATCTTTGCAGCTTGGTCTACCTGCTCATTGTTTTGGTGCTCCTCATTGGCCCTGTTCTTGGGTACATGGGCATCTACATGGCGGACTTTCACAGGTAGCCTCCCTACCCTGGTAGCAATGTCTTTCCACTCATCAGCAGCCCAAATTGGTTTCCCTCTACGTTGCCAGTTAGCCTTTTTCCACCTCTCCAACCATCTCCACAGAGCATTGGCTACCATCCATGAATCAGTGTAGAGGTAGAGCTTTGGCCACTTCTCTCTCTCAGCAATGTCTAGGGCCAGTTGAACAGCTTTGAGTTCAGCAAGTTGGCTTGATCCACCTTCTCCTTCGGTAGCTTGTGCAACCTGTCATGTGGGGCTCCATACGGCTGCTTTCCACTTCCGGTTCATCCCTACGATGCGACAGGAACCGTCAGTGAAAAGAGCGTAGCGTGTTTCCTCTGGGGGCAGTTGGTTATAGGGAGGAGCCTCTTCAGCCCGTGTCACTGGTTCTTGTTCCTCTTCATCTGTAACACCAAAATTCTCACCTTCGGGCCAATTTGTAGTTACCTCCAAAATCCCAGGGTGATTCAGTTTACCTATACGGGCGCGCTGAGTGACAAGAGCAATCCACTTGCTCCATGTAGCACTGGTGGCATGGTGAGTGGAAGGAACCTTGCCTTTGAACATCCACCCCAGCACCGGTAGTCGGGGTGCCAGGAGGAGTTGTGCTTCAGTGCCTATTACCTCTGAGGCAGCCTGGACTCCTTCATAGGCAGCCAAGATTTCTTTCTCTGTTGGAGTGTAGTTGGCTTCAGACCCTCTGTAGCTTCGACTCCAAAATCCCAGTGGTCGACCCTGAGTCTCCCCAGGCACCTTCTGCCAAAGGCTGCAGGACAAGCCATGGTTCCCGGCTGCTGAGTAGAGCATGTTCTTTACCTCTGGTCCGGTCCTCACTGGGCCAAGGGCTACTGCATGAGCAATCTCCTGCTTGATCTGGACAAAGGCTTGTTGCTGCTCAGGGCCCCACTGGAAATTGTTCTTCTTGCGGGTGACCAGGTAAAGAGGGCTCACAATCTGACTGTACTCAGGAATATGCATCCTCCAAAAACCTATTGCACCCAAGAAAGCTTGTGTCTCTTTCTTATTGGTGAGTGGAGACATTGCTGTGATCTTGTTGATGACATCTGTAGGAATCTGACACCGTCCATCTTGCCACTTTACTCCCAGGAACTGAATCTCATGAGCTGGTCCCTTTACTTTGCTCTTTTTAATGGCGAAACCAGCTCCCAGGAGGATCTGGATGATTTCCTTCCCTTTCTCAAACACTTCCGCAGCTGTGTTCCCCCACACAATGATGTCATCAATATACTGCAGATGTTCTGGAGCCTCTCCCCTTTCTAGTGCAGTCTGAATCCGTCCATGGCAGATGGTGGGGCTGTGCTTCCACCCCTGGGGCAGTCGGTTCCAGGTGTACTGCACTCCCCTCCATGTGAAGGCAAACTGAGGCCTGCATTCTGCTGCCAGAGGAATGGAGAAAAATGCATTGGCAATGTCTATAGTAGCATACCACTTTGCTGCCTTGGACTCAAGCTCATACTGGAGCTCTACTATGTCTGGCACGGCAGCACTCAGTGGTGGAGTCACTTCATTCAGTGCACGGTAGTCCACAGTCAATCTCCATTCTCCTTCAGATTTTCGCACAGGCCAAATGGGGCGGTTGAAGGGTGAGTGGGTCTTGCTGACCACCCCTTGGCTCTCCAGCTCTCGGATCATCTTATGGATGGGGATCACAGCATCTCGAGTGGTCCTATACTGTCGTCGATGCACTATGGAAGTGGCAATTGGCACTTGTTGCTCTTCTCCTGTCAGGCATCCTACTGCAGATGGATTCTCAGACAACCCAGGCAAGGTGTTCAATTGCTGGATGCCTTCTGTCTCTACAGCAGCTATTCCAAATGCCCATCTGAGTCCTTTTGGGTCTTTGAAGTACCCACTCCGAAGGTAGTCTATGCCCAAAATACATGGGGGCTCTGGGCCAGTCACAATAGGATGCTTCTTCCACTCATTTCCCGTTAGGCTCACATCAGCTTCCACCAAAGTGAAATCCTGGGATCCCCCTGTCACACCAGCAATAGAAACAGACTCTGTCCCCACATGTCTTGATGGGATTAATGTGCATTGCGCACCAGTATCGACCAAAGCTTTGTACTCTTGTGGTTCCGATGTGCCAGGCCAACGAATCCACACAGACCAGAAAACACGATTTTCCCTGGCCTCTACCTGGCTAGAGGCAGGGCCCCTCTAAGCCTGGTTATCCTTCTTTCCCTGGGCATATGTTTTGGATGTTCCTTCGAGGGGATCAGACATGTCATCATCATCATACCTGGCCATTTGGCTACGGGCAACTGGAGCTGCTTTCCTTCTGGTGGCTTCCTTCAGTTCACGCACCCGTCGTGCCAGAACAGCAGTAGGTTTCCTATCCCACCTTCTCACGTTTTCCCCACAATCACGCAGGTAAAACCACAGCTCAGCACGTGGGGTGTACCTTCTCTCACCATCTGGGAAACGTCTGCCTTGGATACCGGAACCTCGGATCTGTGCTGCTGAAATTTCAAGAAGGTCTTCTTTAATCTCCTCTCTAAGCTTCTTATGGTTCTCCTCTATCTTATCCTCTAAGTTCTGCAGACGTGTTTCTACCACTGTGATTCTGGCATGTGTCGGTCCATGTACAGCATCTGCATATGCTCAGAGCTTCCTTGCCATGTCAAGCACAGTCTCACCCCTCTCATCCCTCTTCATTATGGCTAAGGCAGAAGCATATTCATGTGGCCCAAGTCGTACGAATTTTCGCCACATCACAGATGTGCATGGTACTAAGTCTGGGTTCCTAGTTGTTACATCATCTGAGAAGATAATCTCTGCCACTTTCTCTCAGGCGTTGGATCCCCTGCTCTATTGTCTTCCACTGAGTTTGCTGCATATAGAGATTCGTCTGCACACAGGTATCGTTCTGCTACACTTCTTAGGACCCGTTCCCAGAGGCTGTGAGAGTTAGCCCCCCTCATCATTCCTTGGTCGATGACAGGATCCTGTGACAGGGATCCCAAATGCCTGGCTTCAGTGCCATCCAGAATTGTAGCCTCGCCTGCAGCATCCCAGAGACGAACCAGCCAACTAATTACGGATTCATCAGACCTTCAAGTGTAGTCCTTCCGTAGGCCACAAAGGTCCTTCAGGGAAAAGGACTCAATACTCGCATCTGATCTTGCACCTGCTGCTTTGACTCCTGATTTTATGTCAGGAGGCATTGAGGTTCCTTGTCCTTCATCATCATCATCATCATCATCATCGTCCACTGGTCGATTGGTCTTGTCCATGCATTTCCCACTTCTAGTGCTGGTAGCAACAGCCATGGGTTTAGATGCTGGCTTTGAGCCTGGAGTGTTAGCTGCAGCCTGAGTCACTGGGACAGCTGCTGATTGATCTCCCTGCCCCCCTGCCTCTGTCTGCTGCCCGACAGTATCTAGTAGCGTGCGATAAGCATACTCCAGGGCCCAGCTCACTGCAATGACCTTCCTCTCCTTAGGCTCATCCTGGTACTTCTCTTTCAGATATTTCCCCACCTCAGCTGGGTTCTGAATTTGTTCATGGGGAAAATCCCAGACTATAGGGTCAGAGAATTCCTTCAGGATTTGGCCCATATCCTCCCATTTCCCACACCACTGAGGATTTTCCACACCAGGGTTTACTCCTGAGTCAGGGGTCTCATCAGCCCGTCTAGAAATCTCAGCCCTCATTCTAGAGAAGCAGCAGGCTGTATAGAGGAAGGTTACCAGATTGAATACCAGGAAGATGGTTTCTTTAACATTGAGGGGAAACTGAACATCCTTCACTAGTGATGCAACTGATTCATAGGAGAAGGAGGAAAGCAGAGGCTGAAAAACCTCATTCCCTCCTGCTCCTCCTGCAACAAACTGGATGCATAAACATAGCCATGAACCATTCATACCTGGAGCAGACCCTAGCATGTTTATAAACTTCTTGCACATTATTACCACCAAGCCCAGCAGGATACCTACTCTGGTCACTGCCCCTCTGATGTAAAAACTACGTATTAGGGGAAATACTAAAGCTATTTCTGGATAAGTAAATAAATCTAGGGACCAGAGAGGTATTAAAATCTCAAAAAACCCTAGGGACCAGAAATGCATGCAAACCTTCACCCCAATAGACATTATGAATTCAAAAAGCATGGCTATTAGCTGATTTAAACAAACACAGACTGCATTTTAGTTGCTATTGCAGTGTGGTGGGAAGGGAAGCACTCCTCTGGGGAAGCTGGGAACATTGCTCCCTCTGGCAGCTTTCCAAGTCTCCCTGTGCCTTCTCCAGGTGCCTGCCATGGTCAGCTACATCCACCAGTGGCTCATGGCCAATGATTCTGCTGAGCACAGGCTGGACAAGACCCTGCTGGATCTCACCCAAGCACAGCCAAATGACGCAGTGGTGACGCTCCTGCGTGTGGCCCCGTCCTGTGACAGGTATGGGGCCCACCTGCCCACAGGGCTCAGGCCTCCCCAGCCCATCACCCTGCACAGCCTGCCCCAGGTGTCAGAGCAACAGAGAGTTCCAGGGCCCTCTGGATGCTCCCTTTCCCAGCCCTGCCAGGCCAGCCCCTGAGCCTGCTGCCGTGCTCCCTTGCCGCCTCTCAGGGCTCTGTCCCCACAGGGCTGGGCTGTCTGCCTCCTGCTGGCAGGGGGGCAGTGGGCAAAGGCAGAAATGGCAGCCGGCTCAGCTGCCCCTGGTGCTTCCTCTGAGACCCTCCTGAGACACAGCTCTAACCCCACAGAGCTGCCATGGCCATGTGGAAGACCATCATGGGCTCAGCCAGGACTGCAGAGCTGGCGCAGCTGATCCTCCTGGATGTGCTGGGCAGCTGGCCAGAGTACAGCACCTGCACCTCCAATGGGGACGAAACGGCTGTCTTTGCCCTGACGGTGAGTTTCTGCAACTGGCCTTTGCAGGCCCCAAGGCTGTCTCTCCAGCAGCTCTCCATCCTCCTTCCCCCACTGCATCTCCCTGCCTCAGGCGCTGGCCTGAAACCTGGCCCAGGGGCAGCTTCAGGCCCACCAGGCCCCGTGCTCCCCCTGCCATGCTCTCTCCTGGCCTCTCCCTGCCACGCTCGGGCCCTGCCACACACACACCTGGGCACTGAGCGCTGTCTCGGGGGGCTTTGTCCTTTGCAGGCAACTGTGGTGACGTGGAAGATCCTCCAGGTGCCCTGTCTCCCACGGATCTTGAAGGTGTATTTCCCCCACCTATTTGTGCATCTGCTATTCCAAGTGTTCTTCAGCACTCTGGATATGCCAGAGGAGGTCGACACCTTCTGGAAGGGATGCCAGGAAGAGCACGGCCTTGCCACCAGCCCCAACAGGTGCTCCATGCCACTCCTCCTGTCCCTGCCACGTGGCCTGCCAAGGAGCCAGTGCTGCCAGTGTGACCTGGGCTTTGCTGTGCACACAGGTTTGCTGTGCGCACCCTCAAGTCCCTGCTCTGCCTTCTCCGCTGCGAGGATGTGGTGGTGGCAATGGAGCGCAGGTGTGCCTGGGACACGCTGCTCTCTCTTGACACTCACCACTTTGCCGTGGCTCTGCTTGCCAGGTGAGACCCCCTTCTCCCCACTGCCTCTGACATTGCTGCTCTGTGCCCAGGTGCCCCATAAAGTATCCGTGGTGGCCATGGGTCAGAGGGCCTTGGCACTGAGGGACGGCCAAGCAGGCTGGAAAAGGCTGGCAGAGGAGGCTGCCCATCAGCAACCAACTCCCAAACGGCCCACGTCCCCTTGCTGGAAGGGTGCTGGGGAAAGATGAGAACTGGGTGAGTCACGTCTGGGAGACGTTTGCCCCACTGCATCAGGCTCTTGTTTCCTTTTTCCCCTCTTCAGAGAAATTCGCCGCTTAGCCATCCACTTTTGTTCCGCGGTGGCATTCTACCTGCTCGCCCTGCTCGGCAAAGAGATGCCATACTGGGATTTCCCTGCCCTGGCATTCCTTGTGGAGGTGAGCCTCAAGGCCAGCGCTGCCTGGCTGAGCGGCCTCCCAGCCCTCTGGCCTCTGGCAGCCACAGCTGCCAGGACAGTGCCCGTGCCCTGTGCTGCTGCCTGGGCCCGGCCCTGTGCGCTTCTGGGCTCCTGCCGGCCGGCTCCCCTGTCACTGCCCTGTGCCTTTCAGGTCCTCGAGTGCCTGGACTTGAGGGAATGCAGTGACAGTGTCCTGGAGATCCTGGCACAGAACCTGCAGAGCGAGCACATGGCCAGGCGTTACTTGGCACTCCGAGGCCTCGTAGTGCTGGGCAAGAATCCCTTGATGGTGAGAAGAGGGCAGTGGCCGAAGCCGTGCAGGCAGCGTGGGGCTGGGCAACGCAGTCGCTTGGCCTTGCCTGGGCTTCGGCCGCTGGGGCAGCTCTTCCCATCTCTCCTGCTTCCCTGCCCCAGTCCTTCGGGACAGGCCTTTGGCCTCTGGGCCCTACGGCAGCAGGGCGGCCTTTCACAAAGTCGTCTTCCGCACAGGCTGAAAAAATGCAGAGCCTGACTGAAAGTCTTGCGGAGCTCCTGGAGGAAAATGACAGCGACATGATCAGGATGAGCATTCTTCTACTCAGATATTTGCTCCTGGATAATGGTGCTCCAATAGCCACCCCCATCGCCCTGCAGCTGGCTGAGGCGCTCCTGCCACTGTTTGACAGCGTAAGGCTCTGTGCCCACAGCCACAGCCACTGGCTGCTGCCCGGACCCTTGTTGCCCTGTGCAGATGCACGCCTGTGCCCTGGGGGGCCTGAAGCAGCTGATGCTCAGGTCTTTTGCCCTTTCCTTTCATCCAGGATGACATCCAGGTGCAGCTGAGCTCCATGGCTCTCTTTCAAGAGATGCTGGACTTATTAACAGAAGAGGGAAGAAAGGCCCTCAAGTCCCACGTGCGCCAGAGCCTGCTCCCTCTCTACTTCCACTGCCATGATGAGAATCAGATGGTTGCTGAGGTGAGCACTTGTGCACAGCTGCTGTCCCCCTGGAAGGGGCTTGGGCTGCCTCCTGCCCGGGCACCTTGTGGGCTGCAGCCTCCTCCAGCCTGTGCCACTGGCATGCTCCTGTGCCCTGGACTGTAGGGCCATCTGTGCATCTCTGTCCCTCTCCAGGCCTCCCGGGAAACGCTGCATTCCTCAGCCAGATTCCTGAAGAGGAGGGATATAGAACAAATGCTACACGTGGATCAGAGCCTTGGGGAGTGCCTGGTAAGAACAGCAGAGACCCCCCAGCCTCAGCATGGCCAAGGCCCCTGAGGGCGGTGCTCAGTGTGCAGGGCTAACAGCTGTGCCCGCTGCTGCAGCCAGAGGCCGCGCGGGCTCTTCTCCAGGCTCCCGTGGGCCTGAGTCGGGTGCCCATGGAGCCCCGGCCCGGCGGGGCTGCGGGGCGGCACCACGGCTCCCCGGGCAGCAGCCGGCCCTCTGCCCCTCCCCTCGGGAGCCCTTGGCCAGCGGCTGCTGGCCGCGCCTCAGGGCTGGGCGGGCAGGCGTGGCCGGCGGTGGGCGCCGGCAGCGCCCGGCCCAGGAGCTGAGCCCGCGCCAACCCTTCCCTCCTGCCGCTCTCTGCAGCTGGCAGAGGACAGGAGCCGAGCGGCCGAGCACCTGCGCAGGGCACTGCACTACCTGCAGAGCCCACAGGAGTCCCTGCGAGAGGCGGCCGTCAGGTTCATGGGTGAGTCCCGAGCCCGGGCTCCTCCCCGGCCCGCCGCAGCTCGGCCCCGGCCCCGCCTGCTGCCCCGGCAGCGCCGGCCCGGCCCGGCGCCGTGGAGCCCCGCCTGGCCTGGGCGTTGCTGCCGCCCTCTGGCAGCCGTGCCCTGGGGCGGCAGCGTGCGGCAAGGGCCCGGGCTGAGCCCTGCCCGGCCAGCAGCCCGTGTGGCCACAGCGCCGGCAGCGCTGCTGGCAGGGAGCTGTGCCGCTGGGGCCGTGACAGGCTCTGTGTTCACAGGCATGGCCGGGCGGCACCTGAGGGGGCAGCAGCAAGAGCTGCAGCTGATCTGCACTGGTGAGTGAGTGAGGGCAGCGGGCTGACCGCTCCAGGGGGCTGGAGGGGGCAGCTGCAAGCCCTGCCCCGGCTGTGGAGGGATCTGCACCCGTGGGCAGAGCACACAGAGATATCAGGGCTACGTGTGGCATTGGTGGCCAGCAACTTCGGGCTGATCCCCTTGCTCCCTGCTCCCTGCGGGCCATGGCAAGAGACGACCGGGATGGCCCTGGCATGGGGCTCTCCTTGGCTCCCTGCATATGCGGGATCTGACCTTGCCTCTGTTCCTCTCTCTTGCAGCCCTTGAAGAAATGGCATATGACAGCAGTCCTGCAATCAGAGATGCTGCAGTAGAATTTTGTTTAGTTCTCCGGGCTCTTGAGAGAGCTCCCTACTCCCCATGGCAGAAGCTGCGGGATCGATTCCGCAGTGCATGGAGGAAACGGCCTCGTCTTTGCTGCACTGCCTTACTGTTCTGCTGCAGCTCGGCAGAGAGATGATCTGGGGCCATTTAAGCCAGCAGGAATTTTCTTTTTCTTCTTGAAGATTTTTGTGTTTGCATTTTCATTATTGAGTATGTAAATATAAAATATCTTACAATACACAGAGTCCCAGCATCTCTCTTTTCCTGCGCAAGGTCTGTAGGGCATAAGAGAAGAGGGGGAAAAGGTTGCTTGTACTCAGCTAGCTGCCCAGGAGTGCAGTGTTACAGGGAAAATGGCCAGAAGCCTTTTGGCCTTTGGTGGTTCTGCTGAAGCCTTTGTGCTGCCCACAGAGCGGCTGGGCAGGGGCCGGAGCTGCGGGGATCCCTGCCAGAGCGGTGCCTGGAGATGGCCACAAGCCCTGTGCCGGACAGGAAGGGCCATCCGTATCCTCCTGCCCGTCTGCTGCTGGCTGCAGTGCTGAGGGCTCCCAGGTGCCTCTGGATGAGGCTCCTCTGGAGCTGCTTTGGGGCTGTCGCGCTGCTGCCGGCACCCTTGGCCAGGCTGGGGGAGACCCTGAGGGGCTGAGGCACTTGGCTGGCAGAGGCCATAAGCAGCCCCCTGGCAGCCGCCTTGATCCCGACAGCCGGCTGCTCTGGCGCTTCCAGGTCGGTGGCCGGTTGGAGGGACGCCCTGGAATCAGGCGTGGAACCCCGGTCCTGGCCTTTCAGGGCTGTGAGGCCAGCTGTTGTGGGGCTGGGGGGGTGCCCTCCCAGTGCTCCAGACTGGAGCCCCCCGCCCCTCAGCCTTAGGCATTCAGCTCCACTGCCTAATATCCAAGTCTTGTTCCTCTTGCTGTGGGGGAGGCCGAGCTCTGTGGCTTTAGGCCCCATGGAGCCAGAAGAGCAGCAGCTTTGAGCCCACAGGGGCCTCAGAAAGGCCCTCTTGGACCACAGACATTCCTGTCCTTCCCAGGCCAGGGACACATGAGAATGCAGCGGGCGCCTTCAGGGTGCCACGCTGGCTTTGCACTGGGCCACCTCCCTGTGCTGTGCACGGCTGGCTCTTTGCTTTGCTGCTCTCGGCCTTGTGTCGTCGTACTCCTCTGGCTGCCTGCAGCCAGGGGCAGCCCTATCAGGAGGGTGAAAGGCCCCGTCTCCAACATCTCCAGGGGGAAATGGAGCTCTCCCAGCCCTCAGCCCACGCTGTAAGCAGAGCAGAGCCTTTTCCCCAGCCCCGTTGGCTTTCTGCCTGCTTCTGGCCCCTGGCCACCATCACCCACTGCACTTGCTCTGAGTGCCCTGCAGAATGCCTGGTGCCTCTTGATTTGCTGACCCTGGCATGTGAGGCTCACTGAGGGAAAGGTGGCTGTCCCAATGCTGAGGGCACACGTGGCTCACTCAGCAGACTTGAGGCTTCCCCAGCAGCTTGCAGGTGCCTTATGTGTCATGTTACAGTGCTTGTGCTCCTGCCTCTTCCTGTCCCTCTTCTCACCCTCACCAACCCTGCACCCTCTGACCTACCTTCAGTAAACCCTGTTGCATCAGACACGGTGTCAAGAGCCCTCCTTCGGCTGCCGGTCGAGCGCACGTTACAACCTCCGGGCCTGCGAGCAAGGTGGGCTGGGGGAGCTGGTCTCTCAGACCAAGAGGGAACGGCTCTCGACAGCACCTGCCCATGGACATTCCCCGCACCAAATAAAATCATCTCCAAGTTTAGCTAGGAAGCTAGTAAGGTATAAACCATTAATTGCCTGGAAATCTGGCACTAGTCTCTGAGTTCCATTAGGTTTCTTTATTGCTGATCTAGCAGTATTAAATTTTGACTGCCATTCTTCCAATAGTCCTGATGTCAGGGATTTAATTGATTGTTGGCTCTGTTCCTTTCCTAGCTTCTAATCTTCAAGGGTATTGCTTTCTGACTACTGCCCTAACTCTTGTCTGTAGCTCAATTTCAATAGGGTCTGCTGGTTTTCATTTTCCTGGGCTATCAGTACCCCATACTCTTGGGTACACCTGATTCAATACTTGCTCGAACTAGTTCTTCTTGTTGGTTGGTCTGGTGTCAATTGTCAGTCCTACTGCTAAAACCGCTCATTTGTCTTCAGGTAGCTTCCATTGAAGTTTTCTTTTTCTAAACGGAACTGTTGCTTCTAAATTTTCAAGCAAATCCCTGCATAGGACAGATTTGGGTGAGTTTGGGAAACAGAGAAACGGATGGATTCCCATTTTCTTCTTGATTTTCCATCCAAGTGGTTTCAGGAAGAATGCATTTTCTGGCTGCCCTGTGGTTGCTCCTATTGCTAGAAGATAGTTTTCACTTTTGGGTAGCAGTGCTTGATTCAAGAGTGAAAATGTGTCTCCACTGTTTCTTAAAATTTCAACTTCTTCATCATTCTTTAGCTGTATTTTAAACAGTGGCCTGCTAGGGTAAGAATTGCCAGTCTCGGTCATTTCTTATCATCTAGAGTGGCTGCAAGAGTTTTGTGTACTTTGTCTGCTAACTCTGGGCACTGGCCCTATTTCCAGTGTCCTGATTTCTTACAAGATGCACATTGATTTGGGCCCAGCTTGGTCTGTGGCTGCTTTGAAGCTCCTCTGCCTCTGCTAATTTCGCCCCTGCCTCTGCTTCAACCACGCCTACATCCGTCCTCTCCCTGGTGCTGATCCAGAGCTGCCACCATGGCTGCAGGGAGCTCGTTTTCTTTTTCCCTCTCTTGACTATCGTACACTTTCTACTTTTGATGGAGTGTCTAAAAGCTTGCGTGACTGCTCAATGTTCTTGGAACACTTCTCAAACTCAGAGGGGCTTGGTGCTGTGACCATTTCCCTGGGGTGTTCCAGTTGGTGTTTATTTATCAGTTATCGTACAATGGTTTGTTTTCATGTACCCCGTATTTTCCCCAATTCGGTTAGCCCCTAGGTTTTGCCCTCCCTCAAAGCTGTCCCTCATGCCATTCCCCACTCTTTGTTCCAGCTCCTTCCCTGCCTCTCAAGATAATCCAGCTCTTTATTCCTGAACCTTCCCTGTCACTTTTGCCTTGGACCAATCCCTGACTGCACCACCCCTTTGGAATTCCTCTGTTGCTGGATGCCGCACTGGCCCATGTGACCTACCCTCTCCTCCCATCTGTCCTAATCAGTCCCAAGCAACAGATGGAATCCCCTCGCTCCTCCCCTGCAGATTCCTTATTGCTCAATTGTTTGTATCCACCCCCTGAGTTGTACCCCGATAAAATCCCATGCACAGAAGTGCTGGCGGCTCTTTGCTGCTGAATCCTTCCCTTGGAATAAACCTTGGCCTGTGGAAGCTCAGAATCGAGGAGCCTCCTCCTTTTCTTTGGCCTGCTCCGTGCTGCAGTTAGGAGATCCTGAACCACTGAGCAGTGGCTCACCAGGGTCAGCCGCGGGCAGGACCCACGCCTTGGCCGTTCCCCACTCCTGGCGCAGCGCCGCAGTTTTCCCAAGAGCCAGCCCGGGCTCCGCTGGGCTGCGTCGATGGGGAACCTGTCCCAGTGCCTGACTGTGCTCTGGGTGAAAAACCTTGATCTGATATGGAAATGAAACTTGCCCTGTCCCAGCCCCCTGCCCTTTTCTCCAGTCCTATCACTGGTCCCAACAGTGACGAGAGCTGCAGCAGCCCCTCTGATTCCTGTCCGGAGGATGTTGAAGACCACAATGACGCCCTTTACTCTCCTGCAGGCTGAACAAAGTGGCTTCAGCTGCATCTAGGGCTTCCCCTCCAGGCCATACTCCATCCTTGCAGTCCTCCTTTGCATTCTGGCTAATGGTTTCATATCTTTTGATATTGTACTGCCCAAAACTGCGCCCGTCTGCTTCCAGCGCTTCTCTTGGCTGCTGCTTCAGGGTGTGGGCACCATCATCAGAGACACAGAAGAGCTTCTCCTCCCAGAGTTGTCCTTATCCTCCGCACTTCCACGTCTCTGCCTTGATGTTCACTGGGGAACTTGCCACTTTGTGGCCGCTCATTGCTGCGCTCAGCAGGGACACAGTTTTGTTTGGACATGAGCGGCCAGAGCAAGACATGCAGCAACTGAAGCTGAGAATAGCAGAGGCTGGGCAGAAGCCGTTTTTTCCAGAATGTAGGAATGAGAGTGAGAAAAGCACAAGGAAATTTCAGACTGTAAACTTTGCAATCTAACTGCCCTGGGAAACTCAGCAATGGATGGTGCTCTGGTGCTACTGCCAATGCCTTCCATGAGAAAAATTCATTTCAGGAAGGAGCAACATCATCTGACAGAGACCAAGTGTGCCAGTAGTTGCCCCAGGTGCTCCTGCCATCAGCCCCTGCAGGAAAGAGGCACAGCCCCCAAGGCACGTGGCCTTTGGCTCCTTCTGGCACAGAAGCCCCCCGGGGGCACAGGTCTCTGGGGCAGGAGATGGGCACCAGCGCTGCCAGGGCTCGGGGGGTGGCAGGTCTGCTTGGCGGGGACTCTGCCACACCTGCTGATGTCAGCGCTCCCCGGGCCCCAGGCCTCAGAGCAGCATTCGTGCCCGGGCCCACACGTTCCTTGTGCGTGTCACACCGGCAGCTTTAGGACGGCCACCAGCCGGGACGTGTCCCAAGGAGTCCGTGCCAGCTTCCCTGCAAGGCCCCGTGCCCTTCCCAGAACAGCTGCGTCTGCAGCCCTGGGGGCTCCTTCTGCTGCCCTGAGCCCACAGAGCATGGCAGCGTTTGCTGATGCTCTGAGCCCTTCTTAAAGATCCTCTGGGCCTGGCTTAGACTCCCGGGGCCAGCCATTCCCGCCAAACTGGGCCACTTTGGGTGGGCTGGGCGTGGCCCCAGGGCATGCGGCAGTGTCTGCAAGGGCCCTTGGTGACAGGTGCTGCACAGTCACTGTGACATGGAACGGCTGTCCAAGGGCCCTTTGTGACACGGGGTGACATAGGAGCTGGAGGTGACAAGGGCACGCCACAGTGCTCAGAGCACGCAACGGGACAGGACGGGACAGAGCGGTGCCGTGAGGAGCCCCCGCACAGCGCGCTCGTTCGCGTCCCGCCCGGAGCTTTTCTGAAGCCTTGTTCCTGCAGCTGAGCTCGAGGCCAGACCACAGGACTTGCTGACCCGTGGTCTCCCTGAGGCTTCTCTTCTGCAGGTGTCCTTGAGGCCATATCATAGTCCTTGTCAGGAGTCCCCTGTCCTTGTGGCAGGAGCCCTTGAGACCGAGTGCAGGACTTGCTGTCCTGTAGCCTTCCTGAGGCTTCTTACTTGAAGGTGCCTTCCAGGCACCACTGCAGGACTTGGTGACTTGGAGCTTTTCCAAGACAACTCTCCTGCAAATAGCCACAAATCCAGGCAGAGAGATGGAGCAGAGACACCCGGCAGTGCCTGAGCTGGCCTGGGTGGAGGAGGAGGAAGGTGGCCCTGGAGCTGCCCCGGCACAGCAGACTGAAGAGGTGGTGGCATTCCAGCCACCGCAGGAGGGTGAGTGGCAGAGCTGGGCCACAGGACTGGTGCCTGCTGCCAGCTTGGACCCCACGCCGTGCCGTGCCGTGCCATGCTATGCCCCGGGGACATGCCCATGGACAGGATGGAAGAGGGCCCGGGCAGACACCCAGCAGTGGCCATGCTCCATTCCCTGGGGCATCCCGGGGCTCTCTCTGCCTGGGGATCGCAGGGCTGGGCCGTGTTGTCCGGCCTCTCCCGCAGCCCCTCATCTCTGGCTGCGCTCGCTCTTTGCCAGATGCAGCCCCGGAGCGCACACAAGAGCAGGAGTCCAGCCGTGGCCGCTTCCGCAGAACAGCGCAGGTACCTGCAGCTACCCCCACCTGGGCTGGGCCTTCTGTCCCTGCTCAGCCCAGCACCGTGTGTGTGGAGCACTCCATGCAACATCCTCGGCTTCTTGCCCTTCTCCTACAGTTTGTTTGCAACTTCCTCAAGAGAATTAAAGAGGAAGAGACCATCGCCACGGGCGTAGGCCTCAGACCATACTCGCCCATCCTCCTCAGCAAGACTGGTGCTGCCCTGCTGCATATGCTTGTAGAGGAAGATTTTTACACTCCAAAGCAAGTAAGCAGCCTGGGCCAGGCTTTGATCCTCCCAGCAATTGCTTGGCCTCCCAATCCACGCATGCTGCTTGCTGTGAGCCTTTCAGGCCACATGGCAGTGGGGTGGGAAGGGAAGCACTCCTCTGGGGAAGCTGGGAACATTGCTCCCTCTGGCAGCTTTCCAAGTCTCCCCGTGCCTTCTCCAGGTGCCTGCCATGGTCAGCTGTTGCGGTGTGTCTTGGGCTTCCCGGTCCTTTTCCCAGGTGTGCCTATACTTCTCTCCCTTCCCCCTTGCCCCCATGCTGAGTGAGTCCTGTCAATCAGGCGCAACATTCCGGCGAGGTGTCCTGTGGTTGGTCAAGTTCAAAAGATGCCCCACGTTGGGCGCCAGTGATTGGAATTTGAATCCCAATATTATCAGTTAGATGGTGCCTGGGCCAGTCTGACCCTCGCTGCTGGGCCAAAGGCAGCAACTGTGGTGTAAATCACCCCAGAGATACCTTGGCTGCTGGAGATTGCAGCTGGGCACTGAGCAAGTCCAGGCTTGTCAGGAACTCCGTTTACCTCAGGAGAGAGAGCTTCTGGCGATGGTGAAGAGAAAAAGGAGAGGATTCCGCTGGAGAATTTAATGTCCAGAAGTTTATTCCATGGTTACAGAGGTCTGGACGGGAGCAGCCAGCTACATACACCAGTGGCTCATGGCCAATGATTCTGCTGAGCACAGGCTGGACAAGACCCTGCTGGATCTCACCCAAGCACAGCCAAATGACGCGGTGGTGACGCTCCTGCGTGTGGCCCCGTCCTGTGACAGGTATGGGGCTCACCTGCCCACAGGGCTCAGGCCTCCCCAGCCCATCACCCTGCACAGCCTGCCCCAGGTGTCAGAGCAACAGAGAGTTCCAGGGCCCTCTGGATGCTCCCTTTCCCAGCCCTGCCAGGCCAGCCCCTGAGCCTGCTGCCGTGCTCCCTTGCCGCCTCTCAGGGCTCTGTCCCCACAGGGCTGGGCTGTCTGCCTCCTGCTGGCAGGGCGGCAGTGGGCAGAGGCAGAAATGGCAGCCGGCTCAGCTGCCTCTGGTGCTTCCTCTGAGACCCTCCTGAGACACAGCTCTAACCCCACAGAGCTGCCATGGCCACGTGGAAGACCATCATGGGCTCAGCCAGGACTGCGGAGCTGGCGCAGCTGATCCTCCTGGATGTGCTGGGCAGCTGGCCAGAGTACAGCACCTGCACCTCCAATGGGGACGAAACGGCTGTCTTTGCCCTGGCTGTGAGTTTCTGCAACTGGCCTTTGCAGGCCCCAAGGCTGTCTCTCCAGCAGCTCTCCATCCTCCTTCCCCCACTGCATCTCCCTGCCTCAGGCGCTGGCCTGAAACCTGGCCCAGGGGCAGCTTCAGGCCCGCCAGGCCCCGTGCTCCCCCAGCCATGCTCTCTCCTGGCCTCTCCCTGCCACGCTCGGGCCCTGCCACACACACACCTGGGCACTGAGCGCTGTCTCGGGGGCCTTTGTCCCTTGCAGGCAACTGTGGTGACGTGGAAGATCCTCCAGGTGCCCTGTCTCCCACGGATCTTGAAGGTGTATTTCCCCCACCTATTTGTGCATCTGCTATTCCAAGTGTTCTTCAGCACTCTGGATATGCCAGAGGAGGTCGACACCTTCTGGAAGGGATGCCAGGAAGAGCACGGCCTTGCCACCAGCCCCAACAGGTGCTCCATGCCACTCCTCCTGTCCCTGCCACGTGGCCTGCCAAGGAGCCAGTGCTGCCAGTGTGACCTGGGCTTTGCTGTGCACACAGGTTTGCTGTGCGCACCCTCAAGTCCCTGCTCTGCCTTCTCCGCTGCGAGGATGTGGTGGTGGCAATGGAGCGCAGGTGTGCCTGGGACACGCTGCTCTCTCTTGACACTCACCACTTTGCCGTGGCTCTGCTTGCCAGGTGAGACCCCCTTCTCCCCACTGCCTCTGACATTGCTGCCCTGTGCCCAGGTGCCCCATAGGTGCCCCATAAAGTGTCCGTGGTGGCCATGGGTCAGAGGGCCTTGGCACTGAGGGACGGCCAAGCAGGCTGGAAAAGGCTGGCAGAGGAGGCTGCCCATCAGCAACCAACTCCCAAACGGCCCACGTCCCCTTGCTGGAAGGGTGCTGGGGAAAGATGAGAACTGGGTGAGTCACGCCTGGGAGACGTTTGCCCCACTGCATCAGGCTCTTGTTTCCTTTTTCCCCTCTTCAGAGAAATTCGCCGCTTAGCCATCCACTTTTGTTCCGCGGTGGCATTCTACCTGCTCGCCCTGCTCGGCAAAGAGATGCCATACTGGGATTTCCCTGCCCTGGCATTCCTTGTGGAGGTGAGCCTCAAGGCCAGCGCTGCCTGGCTGAGCGGCCTCCCAGCCCTCTGGCCTCTGGCAGCCACAGCTGCCAGGACAGTGCCCGTGCCCTGTGCTGCTGCCTGGGCCCGGCCCTGTGCGCTTCTGGGCTCCTGCCGGCCGGCTCCCCTGTCACTGCCCTGTGCCTTTCAGGTCCTCGAGTGCCTGGACTTGAGGGAATGCAGTGACAGTGTCCTGGAGATCCTGGCACAGAACCTGCAGAGCGAGCACATGGCCAGGCGTTACTTGGCACTCCGAGGCCTCGTAGTGCTGGGCAAGAATTCCTTGATGGTGAGAAGAGGGCAGTGGCTGAAGCCGTGCAGGAAGCGTGGGGCTGAGCAACGCAGTCGCTTGGCCTTGCCTGGGCTTCGGCCGCTGGGGCAGCTCTTCCCATCTCTCCTGCTTCCCGCTTCAGCTGCCCCAGTGCTTCAGGACAGGCCTTTGGCCTCTGGGCCCTACGGCAGCAGGGCGGCCTTTCACAAAGTCGTCTTCCGCACAGGCTGAAAAAATGCAGAGCCTGACTGAAAGTCTTGTGGAGCTCCTGGAGGAAAATGACAGCGACATGATCAGGATGAGCATTCTTCTACTCAGATATTTGCTCCTGGATAATGGTGCTCCAATAGCCACCCCCATGGCCCTGCAGCTGGCTGAGGCGCTTCTGCCACTCTTTGACAGCGTAAGGCTCTGTGCCCACAGCCACAGCCACTGGCTGCTTCCCGGACCCTTGTTGCCCTGTGCAGATGCACGCCTGTGCCCTGGGGGGCCTGAAGCAGCTGATGCTCAGGTCTTTTGCCCTTTCCTTTCATCCAGGATGACATCCAGGTGCAGCTGAGCTCCATGGCTCTCTTTCAAGAGATGCTGGACTTATTAACAGAAGAGGGAAGAAAGGCCCTCAAGTCCCACGTGCGCCAGAGCCTGCTCCCTCTCTACTTCCACTGCCATGATGAGAATCAGATGGTTGCTGAGGTGAGCACTTGTGCACAGCTGCTGTCCCCCTGGCAGGGGCTTGGGCTGCCTCCTGCCCGGGCACCTTGTGGGCTGCAGCCTCCTCCAGCCTGTGCCACTGGCATGCTCCTGTGCCCTGGACTGTAGGGCCATCTGTGCATCTCTGTCCCTCTCCAGGCCTCCCGGGAAACGCTGCATTCCTCAGCCAGATTCCTGAAGAGGAGGGATATAGAACAAATGCTACACGTGGATCAGAGCCTTGGGGAGTGCCTGGTAAGAACAGCAGAGACCCCCCAGCCTCAGCATGGCCAAGGTCCCTGAGGGCGGTGCTCAGTGAGCAGGGCTAACAGCTGTGCCCACTGCTGCGGCCAGAGGCCGCGCGGGCTCTTCTCCAGGCTCCCGTGGGCCTGAGTCGGGTGCCCATGGAGCCCCGGCCAGGCGGGGCTGCGGGGCGGCACCACGGCTCCGCGGGCAGCTGCCGGCCCTCTGCCCCCTCCCCTCGGGAGCCCTTGGCCAGCGGCTGCAGGCCGCGCCTCAGGGCTGGGCGGGCAGGCGTGGCCGGCGGTGGGCGCCGGCAGCGCCCAGCCCAGGAGGTGAGCCCGCGCCAACCCTTCCCTCCTGCCGCTCTCTGCAGCTGGCAGAGGACAGGAGCCGAGCGGCTGAGCACCTGCGCAGGGCACTGCACTACCTGCAGAGCCCACAGGAGTCGCTGCGAGAGGCGGCCGTCAGGTTCATGGGTGAGTCCCGAGCCCGGGCTCCTCCCCGGCCCGCCGCAGCTCGGTCCCGGCCCCGCCTGCTGCCCCGGCAGCGCCGGCCCGGCCCGGCGCCGTGGAGCCCCGCCTGGCCTGGGCGTTTCTGCCGCCCTCTGGCAGCCGTGCCCTGGGGCGGCAGCGTGCGGCAAGGGCCCGGGCTGAGCTCTGCCTGGCCAGCAGGCCGTGTGGCCACAGCGCCGGCAGCGCTGCTGGCAGGGAGCTGTGCCGCTGGGGCCGTGACAGGCTCTGTGTTCACAGGCATGGCCGGGCGGCACCTGAGGGGGCAGCAGCAAGAGCTGCAGCTGATCTGCACTGGTGAGTGAGTGAGGAGGGGCAGCAGGCTGACCGCTCCAGGGGGCTGGAGGGGGCAGCTGCAAGCCCTGCCCCGGCTGTGGAGGGATCTGCACCCGTGGGCAGAGCACACAGAGATATCAGGGCTACGTGTGGCATTGGTGGCCAGCAACTTCGGGCTGATCCCCTTGCTCCCTGCTCCCTGCGGGCCATGGCAAGAGACGACCGGGATGGCCCTGGCATGGGGCTCTCCTTGGCTCCCTGCATATGCGGGATCTGACCTTGCCTCTGTTCCTCTCTCTTGCAGCCCTTGAAGAAATGGCATATGACAGCAGTCCTGCAATCAGAGATGCTGCAGTAGAATTTTGTTTAGTTCTCCGGGCTCTTGAGAGAGCTCCCTACTCCCCATGGCAGAAGCTGCGGGATCGATTCCGCAGTGCATGGAGGAAACGGCCTCGTCTTTGCTGCACTGCCTTACTGTTCTGCTGCAGCTCGGCAGAGAGATGATCTGGGGCTATTGAAGCCAGCTGGAATTTTCTTTTTCTTCTTGAAGATTTTTGTGTTTGCATTTTCATTGTTGAGTATGTAAATATAAAATATCTTACAATACACAGAGTCCCAGCATCTCTCTTTTCCTGCGCAAGGTCTGTAGGGCATAAGAGAAGAGGGGGAAAAGGTTGCTTGGACTCAGCTAGCTGCCCAGGAGTGCAGTGTTACAGGGAAAATGGCCAGAAGCCTTTTGGCCTTTGGTGGTTCTGCTGAAGCCTTTGTGCTGCCCACAGAGCGGCTGGGCAGGGGCCGGAGCTGCGGGGATCCCTGCCAGAGCGGTGCCTGGAGATGGCCACAAGCCCTGTGCCGGACAGGAAGGGCCATCCGTATCCTCCTGCCCGTCTGCTGCTGGCTGCAGTGCTGAGGGCTCCCAGGTGCCTCTGGATGAGGCTCCTCTGGAGCTGCTTTGGGGCTGTCGCGCTGCTGCCGGCACCCTTGGCCAGGCTGGGGGAGACCCTGAGGGGCTGAGGCACTTGGCTGGCAGAGGCCATAAGCAGCCCCCTGGCAGCCGCCTTGATCCCGACAGCCGGCTGCTCTGGTGCTTCCAGGTCGGTGGCCGGTTGGAGGGACGCCCTGGAGTCAGGCGTGGAACCCCGGTCCTGGCCTTTCAGGGCTGTGAGGCCAGCTGTTGTGGGGCTGGGGGGGTGCCCTCCCAGTGCTCCAGACTGGAGCCCCCCGCCCCTCAGCCTTAGGCATTCAGCTCCACTGCCTAATATCCAAGTCTTGTTCCTCTTGCTGTGGGGGAGGCCGAGCTCTGTGGCTTTAGGCCCCATGGAGCCAGAAGAGCAGCAGCTTTGAGCCCACAGGGGCCTCAGAAAGGCCCTCTTGGACCATAGACATTCCTGTCCTTCCCAGGCCAGGGACACATGAGAATGCAGCGGGCACCTTCAGGGTGCCACGCTGGCTTTGCACTGGGCCACCTCCCTGTGCTGTGCACGGCTGGCTCTTTGCTTTGCTGCTCTCGGCCTTGTGTCGTTGTACTCCTCTGGCTGCCTGCAGCCAGGGGCAGCCCTATCAGGAGGGTGAAAGGCCCCGTCTCCAACATCTCCAGGGGGAAATGGAGCTCTCCCAGCCCTCAGCCCATGCTGTAAGCAGAGCAGAGGAGCCTTTTCCCCAGCCCCGTCGGCTTTCTGCCTGCTTCTGGCCCCTGGCCACCATCACCCACTGCACTTGCTCTGAGTCACCTACAGCATGCCTGGTGCCTCTTGATTTGCTGACCCTGGCATGTGAGGCTCACTGAGGGAAAGGTGGCTGTCCCAATGCTGAGGGCACACGTGGCTCACTCAGCAGACTTGAGGCTTCCCCAGCAGCTTGCAGGTGCCTTATGTGTCATGTTACAGTGCTTGTGCTCCTGCCTCTTCCTGTCCCTCTTCTCACCCTCACCAACCCTGCACCCTCTGACCTACCTTCAGTAAACCCTGTTGCATCAGACACGGTGTCAAGAGCCCTCCTTCGGCTGCCGGTCGAGCGCACGTTACAACCTCCGGGCCTGCGAGCAAGGTGGGCTGGGGGAGCTGGTCTCTCAGACCAAGAGGGAACGGCTCTCGACAGCACCTGCCCATGGACATTCCCCGCACCAAATAAAATCATCTCCAAGTTTAGCTAGGAAGCTAGTAAGGTATAAACCATTAATTGCCTGGAAATCTGGCACTAGTCTCTGAGTTCCATTAGGTTTCTTTATTGCTGATCTAGCAGTATTAAATTTTGACTGCCATTCTTCCAATAGTCCTGATGTCAGGAATTTAATTGATTGTTGGCTCTGTTCCTTTCCTAGCTTCTAATCTTCAAGGGTATTGCTTTCTGACTACTGCCCTAACTCTTGTCTGTAGCTCAATTTCAATAGGGTCTGCTGGTTTTGATTTTCCTGGGCTATCAGTACCCCATACTCTTGGGTACACCTGATTCAATACTTGCTCTAACTAATTCTTCTTGTTGGTTGGTCTGGTGTCAATTGTCAGTCCTACTGCTAAAACCGCTCATTTGTCTTCAGGTAGCTTCCACTGAAGTTTTCTTTTTCTAAACGGAACTGTTGCTTCTAAATTTTCAAGCAAATCCCTGCATAGGACAGATTTGGGTGAGTTTGGGAAACAGAGAAACGGATGGATTCCCATTTTCTTCTTGATTTTCCATCCAAGTGGTTTCAGGAAGAATGCATTTTCTGGCTGCCCTGTAGTTGCTCCTATTGCTTGAAGATAGTTTTCACTTTTGGGTAGCAGTGCTTGATTCAAGAGTGAAAATGTGTCTCCACTGTTTCTTAAAATTTCAACTTCTTCATCATTCTTTAGCTGTATTTTAAACAGTGGCCTGCTAGGGTAAGAATTGCCAGTCTCGGTCATTTCTTATCATCTAGAGTGGCTGCAAGAGTTTTGTGTACTTTGTCTGCTAACTCTGGGCACTGGCCCTATTTCCAGTGTCCTGATTTCTTACAAGATGCACATTGATTTGGGCCCAGCTTGGTCTGTGGCTGCTTTGAAGCTCCTCTGCCTCTGCTAATTTCGCCCCTGCCTCTGCTTCAACCACGCCTACATCCGTCCTCTCCCTGGTGCTGATCCAGAGCTGCCACCATGGCTGCAGGGAGCTCTTTTTCTTTTTCCCTCTCTTGACTATCGTACACTTTCTACTTTTGATGGAGTGTCTAAAAGCTTGCGTGAGACTGCTCAATGTTCTTGGAACACTTCTCAAACTCAGAGGGGCTTGGTGCTGTGACCATTTCCCTGGGGTGTTCCAGTTGGTGTTTATTTATCAGTTATCGTACAATGGTTTGTTTTCATGTACCCCGTATTTTCCCCAATTCGGTTAGTCCCTAGGTTTTGCCCTCCCTCAAAGCTGTCCCTCATGCCATTCCCCACTCTTTGTTCCAGCTCCTTCCCTGCCTCTCAAGATAATCCAGCTCTTTATTCCTGAACCTTCCCTGTCACTTTTGCCTTGGACCAATCCCTGACTGCACCACCCCTTTGGAATTCCTCTGTTGCTGGATGCCGCACTGGCCCATGTGACCTACCCTCTCCTCCCATCTGTCCTAATCAGTCCCAAGCAACAGATGGAATCCCCTCGCTCCTCCCCTGCAGATTCCTTATTGCTCAATTGTTTGTATCCACCCCCTGAGTTGTACCCCGATAAAATCCCATGCACAGAAGTGCTGGCGGCTCTTTGCTGCTGAATCCTTCCCTTGGAATAAACCTTGGCCTGTGGAACCTCAGCATCGAGAAGCCTCCTCCTTCTCTTTGGCCTGCTCCGTGCTGCAGTTAGGAGATCCTGAACCACTGAGCAGTGGCTCACCAGGGTCAGCCGCGGGCAGGACCCACGCCTTGGCCGTTCCCCACTCCTGGCGCAGCGCCGCAGTTTTCCCAAGAGCCAGCCCGGGCTCCGCTGGGCTGCGTCAATGGGGAACCTGTCCCAGTGCCTGACTGTGCTCTGGGTGAAAAACCTTGATCTGATATGGAAATGAAACTTGCCCTGTCCCAGCTCCCTGCCCTTTTCTCCAGTCCTATCACTGGTCCCAACAGTGACGAGAGCTGCAGCAGCCCCTCTGATTCCTGTCCGGAGGATGTTGAAGACCACAATGACGCCCTTTACTCTCCTGCAGGCTGAACAAAGTGGCTTCAGCTGCATCTAGGGCTTCCCCTCCAGGCCATACTCCATCCTTGCAGTCCTCCTTTGCATTCTGGCTAATGGTTTCATATCTTTTGATATTGTACTGCCCAAAACTGCGCCCGTCTGCTTCCAGCGCTTCTCTTGGCTGCTGCTTCAGGGTGTGGGCACCATCATCAGAGACACAGAAGAGCTTCTCCTCCCAGAGTTGTCCTTATCCTCCGCACTTCCACCTCTCTGCCTTGATGTTCACTGGGGAACTTGCCACTTTGTGGCCGCTCATTGCTGCGCTCAGCAGGGACACAGTTTTGTTTGGACATGAGCAGCCAGAGCAAGACATGCAGCAACTGAAGCTGAGAATAGCAGAGGCTGGGCAGATGCCGTTTTCTCCCAGAATGTGGGAATGAGAGTGAGAAAAGCACAAGGAAATTTCAGACTGTTAACTTTGCAATCTAACTGCCCTGGGAAACTCAGCAATGGATGGTGCTCTGGTGCTACTGCCAATGCCTTCCATGAGAAAAATTCATTTCAGGAAGGAGCAACATCATCTGACAGAGACCAAGTGTGCCAGTAGTTGCCCCAGGTGCTCCTGCCATCAGCCCCTGCAGGAAAGAGGCACAGTCCCCAAGGCACGTGGCCTTTGGCTCCTTCTGGCACAGAAGCCCCCCGGGGGCACAGGTCTCTGGGGCAGGAGATGGGCACCAGCGCTGCCAGGGCTCGGGGGGTGGCAGGTCTGCTTGGCCGGGGACACTGCCACACCTGCTGATGTCAGCGCTCCCCGGGCCCCAGGCCTCAGAGCAGCATTCGTGCCCAGGCCCACACGTTCCTTGTGCGTGTCACACCGGCAGCTTTAGGACGGCCACCAGCCGGGACATGTCCCAAGGAGGCCGTGCCAGCTTCCCTGCAAGGCCCCGTGCCCTTCCCAGAACAGCTGCGTCTGCAGCCCTGGGGGCTCCTTCTGCTGCCCTGAGCCCACAGAGCATGGCAGCGTTTGCTGATGCTCTGAGCCCTTCTTAAAGATCCTCTGGGCCTGGCTTAGACTCCCGGGGCCAGCCATTCCTGCCAAACTGGGCCACTTTGGGTGGGCTGGGCGTGGCCCCAGGGCAGGCGGCAGTGTCTGCAAGGGCCCTTGGTGACAGGTTCTGCACAGTCACTGTGACATGGAACGGCTGTCCAAGGGCCCTTTGTGACCCGGGGTGACATAGGAGCTGGAGGTGACAAGGGCACGCCACAGTGCTCAGAGCACGCAACGGGACAGGACGGGACAGAGCGGTGCCGTGAGGAGCCCCCGCACAGCGCGCTTGTTCGCGTCCCGCCCGGAGCTTTTCTGAAGCCTTGTTCCTGCAGCTGAGCTCGAGGCCAGACCACAGGACTTGCTGACCCGTGGTCTCCCTGAGGCTTCTCTTCTGCAGGTGCCCTTGAGGCCATATCATAGTCCTTGTCAGGAGTCCCCTGTCCTTGTGGCAGGAGCCCTTGAGACCGAGTGCAGGACTTGCTGTCCTGTAGCCTTCCTGAGGCTTCGTACTTGAAGGTGCCTTCCAGGCACCACTGCAGGACTTGGTGTCTTGGAGCTTTTCCAAGGCAACTCTCCTGTAAATAGCCACAAATCCAGGCAGAGACATGGAGCAGAGATACCCGGCAGTGCCTGAGCTGGCCTGGGTGGAGGAGGAGGAAGGTGGCCCTGGAGCCGCCCCGGCACAGCCGACTGAAGAGGTGGTGGCATTCCAGCCACCGCAGGAGGGTGAGTGGCAGAGCTGGGCCACAGGACTGGTGCCTGCTGCCCGCTTGGACCCCATGCCGTGCCGTGCCGTGCCATGCTATGCCCTGGGGACATGCCCACGGACAGGACGGAAGAGGGCCCGGGCAGACACCCCGCAGTGGCCGTGCTCCATCCCCTGGGGCATGCCGGGGCTCTCTCTGCCTGGGGATCGCAGGGCTGGGCCGTGTTGTCCGGCCTCTCCCGCAGCCCCTCATCTCTGGCTGCGCTCGCTCTTTGCCAGATGCAGCCCCGGAGCGCACACAAGAGCAGGAGTCCAGCCGTGGCCGCTTCCGCAGAACAGCGCAGGTACCTGCAGCCACCCCCACCTGGACTGGGCCTGCTGTCCCTGCTCAGCCCAGCACCGTGTGTGCAGCACTTCATGCAACATCCTCGGCTTCTTGCCCTTCTCCTACAGTTTGTTTGCAACTTCCTCAAGAGAATTAAAGAGGAAGAGACCATCGCCACGGGCGTAGGCCTCAGACCATACTCGCCCATCTTCCTCAGCAAGACCGGTGCTGCCCTGCTGCATATGCTTGTAGAGGAAGATTTTTACACTCCAAAGCAAGTAAGCAGCCTGGGCCAGGCTTTGATCCTCCCAGCAATTGCTTGGCCTCCCAATCCACGCATGCTGCTTGCTGTGAGCCTTTCAGGCCACATGGCAGTGGGGTGGGAAGGGAAGCACTCCTCTGGGGAAGCTGGGAACATTGCTCCCTCTGGCAGCTTTCCAAGTCTCCCTGTGCCTTCTCCAGGTGCCTGCCATGGTCAGCTACATCCACCAGTGGCTCATGGCCAATGATTCTGCTGAGCACAGGCTGGACAAGACCCTGCTGGATCTCACCCAAGCACAGCCAAATGACGCAGTGGTGACGCTCCTGCGTGTGGCCCCGTCCTGTGACAGGTATGGGGCCCACCTGCCCACAGGGCTCAGGCCTCCCCAGCCCATCACCCTGCACAGCCTGCCCCAGGTGTCAGAGCAACAGAGACTTCCAGGGCACTCTGGATGCTGCCTTTTCCAGCCCTGCCAGGCCAGCCCCTGAGCCTGCTGCCGTGCTCCCTTGCCGCCTCTCAGGGCTCTGTCCCCACAGGGCTGGGCTGTCTGCCTCCTGCTGGCAGGGGGGCACTGGGCAGAGGCAGAAATGGCAGCCGGCTCAGCTGCCCCTGGTGCTTCCTCTGAGACCCTCCTGAGACACAGCTCTAACCCCACAGAGCTGCCATGGCCATGTGGAAGACCATCATGGGCTCAGCCAGGACTGCGGAGCTGGCACAGCTGATCCTCCTGGATGGGCTGGGCAGCTGGCCAGAGTACAGCACCTGCACCTCCAATGGGACGAAACGGCTGTCTTTGCCCTGGCTGTGAGTTTCTGCAACTGGCCTTTGCAGGCCCCAAGGCTGTCTCTCCAGCAGCTCTCCATCCTCCTTCCCCCACTGCATCTCCCTGCCTCAGGCGCTGGCCTGAAACCTGGCTTAGGGGCAGCTTCAGGCCCACCAGGCCCCGTGCTCCCCCTGCCATGCTCTCTCCTGGCCTCTCCCTGCCACGCTCGGGCCCTGCCACACACACACCTGGGCACTGAGCGCTGTCTCGGGGGGCTTTGTCCTTTGCAGGCAACTGTGGTGACGTGGAAGATCCTCCAGGTGCCCTGTCTCCCACGGATCTTGAAGGTGTATTTCCCCCACCTATTTGTGCATCTGCTATTCCAAGTCTTCTTCAGCACTCTGGATATGCCAGAGGAGGTTGACACCTTCTGGAAGCGATGCCAGGAAGAGCACGGCCTTGCCACCAGCCCCAACAGGTGCTCCATGCCACTCCTCCTGTCCCTGCCACGTGGCCTGCCAAGGAGCCAGTGCTGCCAGTGTGACCTGGGCTTTGCTGTGCACACAGGTTTGCTGTGCGCACCCTCAAGTCCCTGCTCTGCCTTCTCCGCTGCGAGGATGTGGTGGTGGCAATGGAGCGCAGGTGTGCCTGGGACACGCTGCTCTCTCTTGACACTCACCACTTTGCCGTGGCTCTGCTTGCCAGGTGAGACCCCCTTCTCCCCACTGCCTCTGACATTGCTGCCCTGTGCCCAGGTGCCCCATAAAGTGTCCGTGGTGGCCATGGGTCAGAGGGCCTTGGCACTGAGGGACGGCCAAGCAGGCTGGAAAAGGCTGGCAGAGGAGGCTGCCCATCAGCAACCAACTCCCAAACGGCCCACGTCCCCTTGCTGGAAGGGTGCTGGGGAAAGATGAGAACTGGGTGAGTCACGCCTGGGAGACGTTTGCCCCACTGCATCAGGCTCTTGTTTCCTTTTTCCCCTCTTCAGAGAAATTCGCCGCTTAGCCATCCACTTTTGTTCCGCGGTGGCATTCTACCTGCTCGCCCTGCTCGGCAAAGAGATGCCATACTGGGATTTCCCTGCCCTGGCATTCCTTGTGGAGGTGAGCCTCAAGGCCAGCGCTGCCTGGCTGAGCGGCCTCCCAGCCCTCTGGCCTCTGGCAGCCACAGCTGCCAGGACAGTGCCCGTGCCCTGTGCTGCTGCCTGGGCCCGGCCCTGTGCGATTCTGGGCTCCTGCCGGCTGGCTCCCCTGTCACTGCCCTGTGCCTTTCAGATCCTCGAGTGCCTGGACTTGAGGGAATGCAGTGACAGTGTCCTGGAGATCCTGGCACAGAACCTGCAGAGCGAGCACATGGCCAGGCGTTACTTGGCACTCCGAGGCCTTGTCATGCTGGGCAAGAATCCCTTGATGGTGAGAAGAGGGCAGTGGCCGAAGCCGTGCAGGCAGCGTGGGGCTGGGCAACGCAGTCGCTTGGCCTTGCCTGGGCTTCGGCCGCTGGGGCAGCTCTTCCCATCTCTCCTGCTTCCCTGCCCCAGTGCTTCGGGACAGGCCTTTGGCCTCTGGGCCCTACGGCAGCAGGGCGGCCTTTCACAAAGTTGTCTTCCGCACAGGCTGAAAAAATGCAGAGCCTGACTGAAAGTCTTGTGGAGCTCCTGGAGGAAAATGACAGCGACATGATCAGGATGAGCATTCTTCTACTCAGATATTTGCTCCTGAATAATGGTGCTCCAATAGCCATCCCCATCGCCCTGCAGCTGGCTGAGGCGCTCCTGCCACTCTTTGACAGCGTAAGGCTCTGTGCCCACAGCCACAGCCACTGGCTGCTGCCCGGACCCTTGTTGCCCTGTGCAGATGCACGCCTGTGCCCTGGGGGGCCTGAAGCAGCTGATGCTCAGGTCTTTTGCCCTTTCCTTTCATCCAGGATGACATCCAGGTGCAGCTGAGCTCCATGGCTCTCTTTCAAGAGATGCTGGACTTCTTAACAGAAGAGGGAAGAAAGGCCCTCAAGTCCCACGTGCGCCAGAGCCTGCTGCCTCTCTACTTCCACTGCCATGATGAGAATCAGATGGTTGCTGAGGTGAGCACTTGTGCACAGCTGCTGTCCCCCTGGAAGGGGCTTGGGCTGCCTCCTGCCCGGGCACCTTGTGGGCTGCAGCCTCCTCCAGCCTGTGCCACTGGCATGCTCCTGTGCCCTGGACTGTAGGGCCATCTGTGCATCTCTGTCCCTCTCCAGGCCTCCCAGGAAATGCTGCATTCCTGAGCCAGATTCCTGAAGAGGAGGGATATAGAACAAATGCTACACGTGGATCAGAGCCTTGGGGAGTACCTGGTAAGAACAGCAGAGACCCCCCAGCCTCAGCATGGCCAAGGTCCCTGAGGGCGGTGCTCAGTGTGCAGGGCTAACAGCTGTGCCCGCTGCTGCAGCCAGAGGCCGCGCGGGCTCTTCTCCAGGCTCCTGTGGGCCTGAGGTTGGTGCCCATGGAGCCCCGGCCCGGCGGGGCTGCGGGGCGGCACCACGGCTCCGCGGGCAGCAGCCGGCCCTCTGCCCCCTCCCCTCGGGAGCCCTTGGCCAGCGGCTGCTGGCCGCGCCTCAGGGCTGGGCGGGCAGGCGTGGCCGGCGGTGGGCGCCGGCAGTGCCCGGCCCAGGAGCTGAGCCCGCGCCAACCCTTCCCTCCTGCCGCTCTCTGCAGCTGGCAGAGGACAGGAGCCGAGCGGCCGAGCACCTGCGCAGGGCACTGCACTACCTGCAGAGCCCACAGGAGTCGCTGCGAGAGGCGGCCGTCAGGTTCATGGGTGAGTCCCGAGCCCGGGCTCCTCCCCGGCCCGCCGCAGCTCGGCCCCGGCCCCGCCTGCTGCCCCGGCAGCGCCAGCCTGGCCCGGCACCGTGGAGCCCCGCCTGGCCTGGGCGTTGCTGCCGCCCTCTGGCAGCCGTGCCCTGGGGCGGCAGCGTGCGGCAAGGGCCCGGGCTGAGCTCTGCCTGGCCAGCAGCCCGTGTGGCCACAGCACCAGCAGCGCTGCTGGCAGGGAGTTGTGCCGCTGGGGCCGTGACAGGCTCTGTGTTCACAGGCATGGCCGGGCGGCACCTGAGGGGGCAGCCGCAAGAGCTGCAGCTGATCTGCACTGGTGAGTGAGTGAGGGCAGTGGGCTGACAGCGGGGGCTGCCGGGGGAGCTGCAAGCCCTGCCCTGGCTGTGGAGGGCTCCTCCCCTTGTGCGGACATGGGACGGCGTGGGCAGAGCACACAGAGATTTCAGGGCCACCTTGGGGATTCGTGTCCAGCTGCTTTGGGCCAGTGCCCTTGGTCCCTGCTTCCTCCTGGCCATGACTAGAGCCGGCTGGGATAGGCCTGGTAGGGGGCTCTCCTCGGCTCCCCGCAGATCCGGGATCTGACCATGGCTCCGTCCCTCTCTCTTGCAGCCCTTGAACCGCTGACAGAGGACATCAGTAGTGCCGTGTTGGACGTGGCACTAGAAACACTGTATGTCCTCCAGGCACTGCAGAGTGAGCGATATTCCCTCTTCCAGAGGCTGCAAGATCAGCTCCGCAGGGCATGGAGGACCTGGCCTCGTCTGTCGGGGCTCGGCTGGCTGCGCTGCTGCAGCTCTGCAGAGACCTGATGCCAGAGGCTCTGTCTGGTGGGGCCACCTGAGCCAGCTGGAATTTTCCATTTCTTTAAGATTGTTCTTTTCTTCTTTTTGTTTTTTTTCTTTAGTATATGATTATAGAGTGTGTTATAATACACAGACTCCCAGGAGCTTTCTTTTGCCACCCAGGGTCTGCAGGGCATAGGGGAAGAGGGGGAGAAGGGTACCCTGGCTCAGCCAGCTGCCCAGGCGTGCAGTGGGCAAGGGAAAATGGCCAGAAGCCCCTTGTCCTGTGGTGGCTCTGCTGAAGCCTTTGTGCTGGTGACAGAGCGGGTGGGCAGGGGCTGGGGCTGCAGGGATCCCTGCCAGAGCGGTGCCTGGAGATGGCCACAAGCCCTGTGCCAGGAAGGAACCACCCTCTGTATCCTCCTGCCTGTGAGCTGCTGGCTGGATTGCTGAGGGCTCCCAGGTACCTCTGGATGGGGCTGCTCTGCAGCTGCTGTGGGGCTGCGGCGCTGCTGCTGGGCAGCTTGGCCGGGCTTGGGCAGCCCCTGAGGGGCTGGGGTGCTGGCAAGCCCTGAGCAATGGGCTGGCAGAGGCCACAAGCAGCCCCCTGGCAGCTGCCTGCCTTGTTCCTGCTAGAGTTGACTTGCAAGAGGGATCCTGGGCACTCTGGAACTAACAGCATCAGTGTTGTTGGAAACCCAAATGCAGGGAAATCTCAGATCTTTGGTCTTGTCAGCAAAGCTTAGAATTAAACACAGGATTTGATCGGAGACCTTGGAAAAGGCTTCCAAACTTAGGTGCTAGAAGCGAGAATGTGGAGTTCTAGTTTATTATAGCAGAGAGACGGGGAGGAAGGTTGAAGTGGAGGAAAGTTTAGAGTTTTAGGGCTGAAGATCTAGAAAAAATAAAAGTAGTTACAATGGTAAACAAGAAGCTTAGGATGCAGTGCTGTAGGTTTGTGTGTCATAACATGATTGGCTAAGGAAGCTTATACTGTAGCAAGAGCCCCTAAGACGAAATATTGAAGGATTGGGTGCAAAACATAAATATCCTTGTTGGCAGTGTCTTCTTGGCCAAGAAATCCTTCAAAGCTCTTGTAACTACAAGTGTTTTGGCCTTGTGAGCCATGCGGTGGAATGTGAGCCAAACTCACCCTTCCTGTCTATTTAGCAGAGAAGAAAAAGCAATGGCATCATCTAAAACACTCAGAGGTCTGCTCTCTAGCTTATTCCAAACTCCCTCAAATCCCCCAAAGTGGGATTTAGCTACAAAGAGATGACAAGGGCTCTTAGTGCTGGCTCTTTGACTCCACAGCAGCTGCTTTAGAATCTTTCCCATAACCCTGTGTAGTCATGTGCCAGAAATGGATCATTTGAAGAAACTTTCCCAACTGACTTGCATGGAGGTTTGTCTGAAGGGTATTTGAGGAGAAAGGCTCCCAGCAGAGGTCTGGGCTTTGGCCGAGCTGTGTCCCCTGCTGATTGTGAAGTGTGCTATCAGCTGCAGGGCTTCCTGGGCCGAAAAATATCATCGAGTCACTTGGACTTACTCTTTTAGGCCTCTAAGAGCCGGACCAAATTTCGGGGCACATTTGGAGACCTCATCAATGAGCGCGTGGACGACCTCGGATTTTCCCAATTGCTGGGAATGGTTCCCCAGGTCCTTGGTGTAAAATCAGGCTCCCCAGCAAGTGCAGATCTGCAAGATGAGAAACAATTTAGGCAATTGGTGATGCATCTTTCTAAATCGCTCTCCTTTCTCTCCTTTTTTCAAATACAAAGCTGTATTTTGTGTCAGGTACATACAGGCAACGTGTGTATTTGTGATTTTGATATGTGTGGAAACCAACCATGGGACACTTATAAAGACGAATTCCAATATAACTGAGGAAAGCAAAGCATGGAAGAAGGCCTTTGAACCTATCCTTTGTTCCTAATTAGCTTTTATAAGTCTTAAGTTGATTTTGAAGCATTTGAATTAAAGCTTTGAGGATGTTGCTTTTTGACAGGAACTTTCTGCTTGTAGCTAAGCCTTCAAGAGTTTTGCAATAATAACCTTTTGAAGTATAATTTCAGAATATTGCTTAGTAGTAGGATCCTCCAGTAGTAAGGATCTCTGAAACTATAGCTTCAGAATATGTAAAAAGGAAATATGCCTATCTCACACCTTGACAAAACAGTGAAAAGCAGCTTGAGAAATGAATATGAATATCAACGCAAGGACTAACAATTTTGACCAAGGGAAGCTGGACATCACTGTTGTGAGATTTATAGTCCTTGCAATCAGAAGGTAAAGCCATGTCTGGAATCTGGACCCCACCAGCTGGGAGACTTCTTTCTTCGTTCAGAAGTTGAACCCCCCACCACCTGGGATATTCCTTTTCTGGGATACATCCTGAGAAAAAATAATCACAATACTGTATAGAATTGTGATGTAAAAAATGGGAAAAGAAACTACTGATGAGTAAAAATTTGGACTAGAAACTGCTGAGAAAGCTTAGGAGTGCCCCTATAAATACTGGTAAGCCTCAACTATCTGTGTGCAGTTGGAGGGAAAATTTCCCCCACTGTACTCAGCGCTGTATTGCTCATACTTTACCAAAATAATTAATAAATGGATTGCTGCTTGAATAATGACCTAGTCAAGCTTCTAATTTCTAACATTATAGTACTGTTTACTGTATAGTACTCTGCCCAGGGGCAGAGCCCGCGCCGAGCCTTCCCTGCCGGCGCTCCCCGCAGCTGCTGCAGGACGAGAGCCGAGCGGCCGAGCACCTGCGCTGGGCCCTGCCGCACCTGCAGAGCCCACAGAGGCCCCTACGAGAGGCGGCCGTCAGGCTCATGGGTGAGCCGGCAGCCCCGTGCCCCTCCCTGCCCCCGGCCCGGCTGCTGCCCCGGCTACAGCGGGAGCCGCGCCCCGGCCGCTGCAGCCCCGCCCGCCCTGGGCATTGCTGCCGCCGCCCTCCTGCAGCCGTGCCCTGGGGCGGCAGCGGGCGGCAGGGCCCGGCAGCAGCCCTGCCCGCCAGGAGGGCGTGCGGCCGCAGGGCTGGCAGAGCCCGTGTCGGGCAGCTGTGCCGCCTGGTGCCACCACATGCTCTGTCTTGCCAGGGGTGGCCGGAGTGCTCGTGATGGGGCAGCAGGAGGAGCTCCAGGTCCTCACTGAGGGTGAGTCAGGGCAGCCGCGTGGCAGCGAGCACTGCCAGGGGTGTGGGGGCAGCTGCAAATCCCGGCTCCGCAGCTACAATCCGTGCCCGGGCTGCGGAGGGCTCTGCTGCCTGTGCGGACCAGGGGTGTAGGGGGCACAGCCCGGAGAACTTTCGGGGACACGGGGGGTCTGTTGCCAGCACCCTCTGGCTGAAGCCCTTGTCTCCCGCTCCCTCCTGGCCATGGCAAGAGCCGGCTGGGATGGCCCTGGCAGGAGGCTTTCCTTGGATTCCCTCAATCCGGCCTCTGACCGTGGCTCTGTTCCACTCTTCCAGCTCTTCAAGCCCTCAGGGAAGATGAGAGCCCATCCTGCATGAACACATGGGTTCAGCTGAAATTCGAAGGAAGATCTGCATAACTTCATTTGTCTCCTGCATCAGATGTACCTATACCGGCTTCCTTCGATGATTTCCAGTGCCCATCAAAGATGGGAGAATCTACAGAGCAGAAGGGACCAGCTGCAGTTCCAGCATGGCTCTGGCTACTCAGAGCTGAGCCTGTGTGAAGCCCCAGCAGCTCCTGCCATCTCTCTCCCTGTTGGCACCTCCCTCCCTGCAGACCTCAGGCCCTGCCCATCCCCTTTTCTGCCTCCCAGCTCACCCCTTACCTTCGCTTTCCATTAATAAACTGTTTGGGTTTTTCACTTGACCCGCGTCTCCGTGGAGCTGAAGCAACGCAAAACCTGAGCCCGGAGACACGCAGGGCCCTGCTGCCCTTCTCCTGCCTGCTGTGTTCCAGGCACGGAATGAGAGGAACAAGGGCAGCTCAGGCTGCAAAGATCCCTGTCCCGCTGCTCCAGTTGCACAGCGGCGTGGACTTAAAGGGCATGCTGAGCACGCTGAAGGGGACAAGGACCCTGAGTTGTAGAAGAGCCAGCTTGAGTGTGCTCTGAACCCAGCCATGAGGGATTCCAGTGCAGGCATCCACGGTGGGCAAAGGAGCTTGCAATGGCGGAAGTTTCCACAAAGAGCTTCCTGAAAGCACAGCAATGCTCCATCCCTACACAGGGACAGGAAGAGGGCAGAAGCAGAGACTGTCGTAGCCTAACAGTGAGCTCTGGGTGTGCCTAAAAGCAGCAGCAGCAGCAGCAGCAGCAGCAGCAGCAGCAGCAGCAGCAGGGAGTGGCTGAGACTCGGAAGCGCGACTGTCCCAGTGGCCGCAGCGCTGTCAGGCAGTGCCTGCACCTTCGGTGTGGTTCTGGCAACTCTGGTCTCCCCAGAATGAGCAACGGCAGCCCCTGCCTCAGGCCCAGTCAGAAAACCAACCAAGTGAGACCAGAGGGAGGAGACCCTTCCCACCTCTCTTGGGCAGGGCTGCAAAACAGACGCTGCGTCTTCCTGCCCTTCTGTTTGGGGTGTGCTGAGCCCAGAGCTGGCCAACTTGTGTCCTGCTGTCCCAGGAGCGCTTTGGGCGGGCAGGAGAAGGGCTGCATGTACGGCAGAGCGTCCTGGAAGGGGCTCACCAGAGCCTCCTGCGGGAACAGGCTGTGGGACGCGGAGGTTCTGGGACATCACACCATAACCAATATGATCTAGTGAAGTCAAATTTATTATCCTTTAAAAGACTCTGTTTAAAATAAGTCTCTGCTATCCACGCGTCTCTAGCTAATACATGATTGGTTAATCCTAGCTGTTCACACATCTTAATTAGAATGCTGATTGGATCATCTTATTTTTTACACATCCTGCTGTGGTTGTCTGGCCCACCCATGTCTCACTTTGCTAAGCTTGCTGACAAACTTGCTGAGTCCTGATGACTCTTCTTGTTGTATCTTTTTCAAGGATATACAAACCCCAATTCTGAATATGTCCATAATTCATTCTTGGTGAACGTGTTCATTGTCCATTATTACAAGCAGGTTGGATTGGGCATTGGCTGAATATGGCCATTGTCTTGGAAAAACTCCTCCATTCTATCTCTGAGCCAGCATTCGAGCCGGTTAAACAAAATCCTCCCTCTCACGCTGTAAAGAATGTGGAATTAGAGTTGGAATGTGACCCTGAAATGGAAGCAGCTCAGAAACAAAAGTAGAAAAAAGTTATTCCAGAAGCTATTGTAGAAGGGACTTTTCTCTCCAATGATGTAGAAGCTTTTCCTGTAGTAACTAATGCTGCAAGTAGAGGTTAAAAACCTTTCAATTGGAAGATTTTAGAAAAGTTGAGAGCTGCAATTTCACAATTTGGTTGAAAATCCCAACTTGCACAGTCACTTCTGCAGTATATTTTTCCATCTAACACATTAATTCCAGCTGATGTGCATACTCTAATAAGACTTAGAATGCCACCCCATCAGCAGGTGATGTGTCATAAAAGCTGGGAGGAAAAGTGTGCTCAAGAAGCAGCAAGACCTAGAGTGCAGGGTGATCCTCTGTATGGTTTAACAGCACAACAGTTACTTGGCAAGGGGCCCTGGCCTACTGCCACTGCCCAGGCTAAGAGCAGATGAGCCAACAACTGGCATATAATGCTATCCTTGCACTTCCAGATGGGTTACACACTAAATCTTTTACACAGATTTGTCAAAGAAAGAATGAAGACTTTGATAAATTTGTAGACAAATTGCATGAAGCTATCTATAAGCATTCTGATTTAAATTCAGACACAGAGATACCATTGTATGGACTTTGGGATCATTACTCCATTCCAAAAGGCATTCCCTTCAGTCACAAGAGCCTTCCATCTCTTCCAAAAATTGCCTGCTGAAACTCTTCTGCTCCTTCCAAATCAGTTCACTACTCCAGCCTAACCCTTGAAGCATGGACAGATGACTCTTCAACTAATTGTAGTAGAAAAGAAGGGTATTTATTGGAGCCCTGGACACATGTGAACTAGTTTCCAAAGACACGTGCAAGAAGTTGCAGACTCCTGCTCTCTATTTCTACAGAAAAAGTTTTACATTAGGTTTCTAAGGACCCATAATACATAATTCTTACATGCCTGCTTTGCATTTTTATCAGCTGAATATCTATTACAGCTGTGCAATTGTACTCCCTTAACTGGGTCAGTGGGATTTTGAAATGAGGGAGTGGTTGTATGGGAGGAAGAAAGCCGTCTTCCTCATGGTGAACTCTTCTCCCATGGCCAGTTGGCAAGACCTTTGGACCTGCTGCTCATGGTCCAAGCTTCTCCTAACTGTTCAATTATTCTTAAGGGAAGGTATTTCTATGGTCTCTGCTTCTTCACAATTGCTTCCTCTATTCCTGTCACTCCTAGCTTTATGTTCCTGATATATTTGGTACTCTTTAACTAAGGTACGTGATTTCTGCTAGTTGTATTACTAACTTAGCTTCTTACCTCATTTTCAAATCTTAACTAAAACATGCAGTCTCCTACTATCTCAATTCTATTCCCAGCTGGCCCCTTGAACCATTTGCTTGACTCATCTGCACTTTTCAAGTATCCTAATTCCATTTTCAGCTAACCCCTTGACTCACCTCAGGCACATCCCTGACTGCCTCTCTCCCAGCAGCTCAGAGCTGCATTGCACAGCGCTTGCTGTGCGCCACAGAGCACAAAGCAGACTGGCCTGGTGGGCCTGAATATTTCTGCCAAACACTCTGCATCTCACACCTTTGCTCTGGCTCAGTGCAGAACTGCAGGATTGCAGGCGCTTCCTCCCAGAGCTGCGTGAGGCGCTGGCTGCTGCAGATGTGCCCTGCCAAGCTGTCCCTGCCTCACGCTGGCCTCGCTTCCCCTGGCACAAGTGCCGGCCTGAAGGAGCTGCCCTGTGCTCCAGCCTGCCGAGCAGCCCGGCTCCCTACCCCGGTGCCCAGAGTGCTGCACACACTGCTGGCCTTTGCCAGGAGTTGCAGGGCAGCCGGCAGAGGAGGAGGAATCCTCAGCCAGCCCAGCGGCCTGCGGTTGCCCTTGGCCTTTCCCTGCTCCTGGGCACACTCCAGATGGCCAATGCCTCCAGGCTGGGCTGTGCCCAGCACGGCTGCGCTTCCCCTCGGTAGCAGCCAGCTGCCACCGAGGCTCTGAGAGCGGAGGATTCGCCTGCTCCCAGGCAGAGGCACCCAGGGCCCGGCTGCTGCCTCTTGCAGCTCCAAGGGCCTCCTTCCAGCCTGCCTCTGCCGGGGCTCAGGCTGCTCCGGCCTCTGCCGGGGCTCCGCTGGGGCTCCAGCCTGGGCAAGGCCGGGCTCGCTCTCACCTCACAGGCGCTGACAGCTCTGCACCACAGGAGACCTTCCCGAGCACCCTCTCTGATCTGTCTGCCTTCTCACTTGAGCAAGGCTCTCCTGCAGCCAAAGATATTGCACCTAGGGATGCAAATCCAAGTGGCAGCAACCCCAATATTCTCCAGTCACAGCTGAAGGCCTGCATCTGCGCAAGATGTTTGGGCTGCTCCATTCTTCCTTTGGTTTTGCCTTCAAATGCCATTGCCCTTTCTGCCTCAACTAGAAGTGTCACAGATGCACCAAAACGGGCCAGTGTGCTGGCCAAAGGCAGTGTGCTCTGGAGATGATGAATGAAGAGTCTTCCCAGCTTTCAAAGCACATTGCGAAAAACAACAATCCTTTCTTTTTAAATATTAACAGTTTAGTAGCAATAAAATGATTATTAAGATAGTAATAGAAGTTAGAATAATAAGAATTTGGACAATCAGAGTTAGAACAGTAAAGGACAATAAAAACAAAGACATACGGACAGTCCTGGTGCCTCCTGGGCAATTATGCCCCAAAAGCACACACGCTAACAAAGGATTAGCCCTTAAAAGCAATAGCCTGTTGCATATTCATATATCTCATACATGATGCATAAATTCTTTTCAAACAAAGGGTGTTCTGTGGTTATTGTCAAGTTCTCCCCCTTAATCCTGTTGGCTTCTCAAAGTTGGGAAGGAGGTGGAAGAAAGTTGGTCTTTTCCAATAAGGACGCAAGAATTCAGCCCTTGGGGCTCTTGGTGTCCTGTTGCTGTCATCTCTGGGCAAAGAATTTCTTGATTACCCCATCCCTTTCTTGAGCTAGTTAAAAAACTATCTTACATCGCATAGCTCCTGTTTTACATAATGTTATAACCTAAAACTATATTTACCACTGAAATAATTACCAAGATAGCTGGACGGGACGTACATGAGCTTGTCTGGCCTTTGCTGCTTGACCAAATAGCAGCAACTGTGGAATTTTACCCCAGAGACACTTTTGGCTAGCTGGGTGCTGCAGCTGGGCGCTTGGAGGCAAGTCCAGGCATGCAGGAGCTCAGGTTTACCTCTGGTGGAGAAGCTTTAAGGCGAGTTGAAGGAAAGGAGTTGGTTCTGATGGAGGGTTTCTATGGAGAGCTTTATTCCTGGCCCACAGGCCTCTGAATCCAGCAATGGCTCCAGGAGAACTCCCAACCGCATGGTTTGCTCGCCCTTTTACCCGGGGCAGAGGGGCAGGGAAGGAACACGGGTACCACCAACCAGGTACGGTGCAAGGAAGTGTCAAGGGACAGAGGACACCTGGATGGCCCAATGTCCTTCCAGGAGGGGAGGGCATCTTTTGAATTCTGCCAATCACTCAACGCCCTTCTGGAATGCCAGGATTGACAGACAGCGCTCAGCAGGGCTCAGGGTGTGGAAAGGAGGGATGATTGACACACCTGGCAGGGAATTATCAGGGAGGAACCTGGGGTATCTGAGGCAAACCATGACATCACACTGCAACATACCACACTACTTAAAATATACAGTACTACTAACTAAGACAACATAACACATACAGTTTATTAATTTATATATATATGTATATATATATATAAATTTTAATATCTGTGAAGAGCCTGTCCTGTAATATGTACTTTTCACAACACCAAAGAAGCCATTGCACCTTTAAGAGACAGCTGACAACTCAGAAGGAAATGCTCAGCTTGTTCACAGGGTGAGAAAGAAAGGATTCTTCCAGATGAGTTAAAGTTTCAGAAACTTTATTTATTTACAATCCTACTCTATAATCCTGTATGGTGGTATTTACAGAACAATGGACAGGCACTAAATGAACCAGCCTAACTTTCTGGAGTTAACTAAACTAACTAACCTTCTTGGACTAGGTCAGGGTTTTAATAAAGCTGCATTCAACTTTGTGGATAAAAAGTTGATGTTGCGAGCAGGAAGAAGAAGCAGAAGAGTTGCTGACAGACAAAGGGGTAGCAACCCAAATAAAATGACCCTTACAGCATCTAACAATTAGATTAAGAAAAAGATGCAACTAAACAATGCATGACTACAGAAAGCTATAGGATAGGAACTAATTATAAACTATGTTTAGAAGCACAACAAATGGCTTCTCCTTGATTCACATTAAATTGTGCAGAGTCTTTTTTCTTTTCTCCACATAGTCCTACTGTAAATCCTACTCTAAATCCTACTCTACAGTCCTACTCTACAATCCTACTCTAAGATGGCTATGGAGAAAATGGTCCTATACGATTATAGCGCTGTTTGCTTCTCCATCCTCCTCTTCACTGAGATGATGAGTGGTGCCAGGGTGGATGCAGCCTCGGCTGATGTTACGAATGGATGCTGTTCACAAAAAAACCCAAAAAAAGCAAAAAAACAAATACAAAAAACAAAAACAAAAAAGAAAACAAAACACAAACAAAAAACCAAAACCAAAACAAAAGAAATAAACCAAAAACAAACAACAAAAAGACAAAGAACAGTGAAAAGTGAACCATTACTTTCCAAGCTCAGTGCTTCACAGGCTCAGTTGGGATTGCTCTGGGTCCTAAAAAGACCCAGAAAGAGGAGCAGTGGGACCATCTGCTACCCAGCAGTCATGTGCAGGACCCTGCCATCACAGGCAAACCTGGCCAAGAATCCCACTCATCCATTTATTCAGGTTTCTTTATCTTGTTGGGATTTTTTCCCTGCCAGTGCTCTAGAAGTGGCGCTTTCTGTCCTTGCGCTTTCTTCCTTTCAGGAAACTCCAAGGGCTCACATGGGTCCCTGCCTTTGAAAGACAGGCACTGTGCTGATTCCCCCAGGTACAGAAAGCAGTGTCTACCTTTCCATGCCCTGGCCCTCGTGTGCTGGATGGCTCCTTCCTTCCCAGCAGGGCCAGCCCAGTGGCACTGGGCCCTGCAGTTCCCTCTCTGCCACACAGCCTGGCAGTAACCCTGGCACAGTTCCCGTCTGCTTGAGCGTGCCAGGCAGCAGATGGGGCTGGGACAAGTCCCTCCCAGCTGTCCCTGTTTGCGTGGCAGAAACCTCTAAGCGTGGGCTGGGGGGCACAAACCAGGGCCCCTCAGAGTGAGCCCCCCACAGCCCCTCCTGCCCACAGCCAAATCTCTGACTGCTCAGCTGGGACTGGCTTCCTTGGGCTCCTCCACCACCATTTCATGTCTCTGTACCCTGCATTGCTCTACTTCAATTCTTTTGCCATTAGATAAAACTGAGCACTCCACCAATTACAAAAGAGGGTGACAGAAACAGTCAGAGGACAGAGCGCCTCTCCTCTCAAGAAATGCAGAGGGAGCTGGAGTTATTCAGTTTTGTGAAGAACAGGCCCCAGGGAGACTTTATTGCCACTTTCCAAGATTTCAGAGTGGCTTTGAAGAAAGTGGGGGACATCATTTTTAACAGGGTCAGTTACAATAGGATATGGACAAATATTTTTAAACACAAAGGGCATCTAATCAGAGTAGGTCTAAGGAAGAACTTGTTTTCTTGGAGCATGCTGGAACCCTGGCACAGCTTGCCCCAAGAGCTTGTAGGTGCCCCATTCCTGCAACCATTCTGGCTCCGGTGGCAAAGGGCTCTGAGCAACCTGATCTCTTTGAGGATGTCCCTGCTCATTGCAGGACACTTGCACCACAGGACCTTTACAGGGCCCTGCCACCCAGCCCAGTCTAGGATTCCTCACTGTTTTCATTTAAGGAGCACCAAGAATGGAGGTGAGGAGGAAGGGAGCTCATCTGCTGCCTTGGACTTGAGTGGAGGAGGAGCCCATCGCTCAGAGCCTGTTTCACCTGCAGCCCCTTCACATTTTACCTGCAGGAGCTCCTTGGCAGACCAGCGCCGCGCCTCATCTCTCTGCAGGCAGCAGCTCAGGAAGTCACGCAGGCAAGATGAAAATAGGTTGGGCTGCTGCAGCTTTTGTCTTCCTCCTGTGGCTTTTAGGAGTTGGGGCTGGGGAAAAAGGAGACACCAGGCTCCACCTGCTTCTTTCCCATCTGTCACTGCTCTCCCAGATCCCATTGATTAAGCTCCACTCTGCAGTGGCAGTTTCTGCCCTGGCAGAGACCCAGAGATGACTTTCCTTTACCAACCAAAAACCCAAACTCCGATGCAGCCACAGTTTTCCCACTGTGCTGCAGATCTTGCCTTGGCAGCTGATTTCATTGCCTGACCTAGTTAGTGGGAACTACATCAGCACAAGCACATTTCCTTCCCTGAGGATTCATATCAGCTTGAGAGGCGTTTTGGAAGAAGGACTTTGCTATACTAACTCTACTGTTTCCAAGGGTTAGGATATGAAAAGTATCTCTGCAGTGCTTCTTGTCTCTTAAGCACAGGTGCCATAAAACAAAACCAATCAAGGTTTTTGCTTTGTTCTTGAAAACACTGGGAATTGGAAGGAAAGAAAGGAAATCTGCCAGGTATTCCTCAGGTAAGGAAACAAACATTTGGAATCTCATCTTCAACACAGACACATTAAGATGCATGCACAAATGTACTGCAATGAAAACGGCTGCTGGGGCACACAGGAGCCACCTGCAGCTCTGTCTCTCAGCAGCCTGAAAAATTCTGCTTTCCTTACATGGAAAAGTAACACTTTTCATGGTCAAATCAGAAGGAGAGGTTCCATCCCTACGGTCACCCTCTACTCATTTGGCTACACAAGTCAATGCATGAATGGTAGGCCCATCCCAGAAAGTGCCAGGAAACAAATGCGAGGTTTTGGCAGGCTCTCCACATCACCAGGCTCTGGCTTGGTGATGTGCAGAATGTGGCTTGGGCTGGGAGAGAAACACGGTCACTGAGTGTTTCAGCAGCACTGCACAAGAAGCAGAAGAGACTCTGTGGCCTTTAGACCCTCCTGCCCAGGTTTCAGGCATGTTTCCCAGTGAGAAGAAACTGCACAGGGGGTTAAGTTCCTCTCTAAAAATCAGTGCCTTAGCAACTTTCTTGTGTTTGGGCTTCCTTTCTTCATTTCTGGAAATGTAACACCAGTTCTGAGAGGCTTGCCTTGTGGTTTTAGGGGCATCTTCACAGACAGACAAGTGGGAACAACTTGAAACCCAAAGCAAATGTTGCCTGAGAAGAGCTGGGGAGTGTTTGCCTGTGGTGAGGCCTGAGCTGTCTGGCAATCCCTTTCCATGATGTGCAGAAACATCCAGCTGCTCCCCAGAACTCAGTCCCTCTGGGCACGCAGGCCTCTGGAAACCCCTGAGGATTCCAGCCTTTCTCCTGCTCAAGAGCATCTAACCTAAGCTGAGCTCCAGTTTCTTCAGCAAGGCCAAGGATGCTCACTTCCATGCAGCTGACAGTGTCCATGGAGCTCAGCAGGTCTTTCTGATACTCCTCAGGCCAAGCAATTACAGTGTAGATTGGCAAGACATCGGCTGATCATTATCCAGTGTGGTTCATGTGGAACCAAGCTCTAACACGCTGACAAGTCAGAGGGAGAGAGCTCATTCTGCTTTTGCAAGATGGTATTTAGAAACATAAGCGACCAACTGGGAACTATTCAAACTTGCAGAATCCATCTCAAATAGACAAAAAGAGCAATGGCAAGAGGCTTTGGCGTCTCCATAAAAATGCCCACCACTGTCATGATAACTCTGTGCTCGTGGCACTGAAATAGATGGTGACCAAAGAGACTTTGCTAATATCCTCTTTAAGCCAAAGGAGAATTTCAAAGCCGGAAATGGCAATGCACTCCCCTTGTGTACAAATAATTGATCCGGCTTTCTGTCCTTTTCCCACATCACCAGAGGTGACAAAGAGGGTTTTATCCTGACTCTCAGCTGAGCTCAGCCACTGGCCATGGTAGGGAGCTGGAGTCCTCCCTGTCATTAGAACTGTGCAGGCCAGGGATGGCCCTGCTCCTGTGGTAAAGAAACACAGCACTGGTATCAACTGCCCACGCTGGATCCCAGCCCAGGCACCTGCCTGCAAGCTCATCAACTTGTTAAAGTAGCAAGAAACAGCCAAGGGTTTGGCAAAACAATTCTAACTGCAGTCGGAGAAAAACACATCCTAAACTTATCCAGGCCACCCACATACGTGACTGAACAATGTACAGATGACTTGAAAGCCTGAAAGTTTCGAAAAGGACTTGGAAAAGATGCTACAGAATGGAAGAGAAGAGCTGTGTTTAAAAAATGAAAAAGCAAGCAGAAATGCTTGGATATTGGTTTCATAGTAGGTTTTTTTCTCTTTTACTTTTTTGTTTACTTTTCTTTTTCCTTTTTTTCTTATGTTTTCTATAAAATTGAAACTGGGAAGGTCTAACCTCCATTGCTGAGGATGTTTATCACATGTCTACCCTCTCCACTGAAAAATTCTTGTCCTTCAGAAATAGAGTTCCAACATTGTTCAAAAAACAAGTGAGAAATGTCAGGCATGGCTGGAGGCCAAAATGGCAGGTTTCTGAACTGGTTAGGTTTCTGAACTGCCACTTCCCTTTCTGATACAACCAAAGCTACAGCAGATGCTGATGTGTTGCAGGGGCATTTTTAGAAGGGGACCTTGGTGGAAGTGGTGCCAGCAGATGGCAATGGGATTTTGTCCAATGGCACACAGAGCATGGGACAGGTGAGAAAGACAGTGGGATCAGTGAGTATTTGCACCTTACCAAGACAGGAGTTGCATTCCAGGAAGGAACTTCTCGTTCCACCATTTCAATGCCCACGATTCCCAGAGACCATATATCCACTTTGGGGCCACATGGTTGACCTGTCACCACTTCAGGCGCCAGCCACCCAGCAGCGCCGGCCACGGAGCTCCGTCTGCCCTGCTCAGGGCTGAGCTGAGCAAAGAGGCCAAGGTCAGCTGTGGAGAAAACAACAAACCATGAAAGCCAGCTCCAATTAGGAAACCAAGCAAAAGAATTCCCCACTCTCGGGCTAAGAATGTGCTGTTGAATCTCCTGGAGAACTGTCCATGCATGATATCCTTGGAGCTTTAGCCAAGGGAGTATGGAATGTGCCACTTCCGAAAAAACCCAGGTTTCTTAACACTGCTCACAGCAGTGGACTTTATTCCCCTGAAGCTTTAGATTGTCGCTCCCTCTGTCTGGAAGGGACACACACAGAGCAAGGCCACTCTTGACTGCTTGTGGTTCCTTATACCTCTGTGCACGTTGCAACTGTGCCCTCAGCTCGCAGCAGGGGTCCCTGCACTGCCACCAGCACCATTTTTGGGGAGCTGGCAGTCACTCCAAGCAGCCCCACACCCACATGCCTGGAACGCTGCACCTGACCAAGAATATACTGACCCAGCTTGACAGAACCGTCAGTCCTGAGAAGGATGTTTCTGCTCTTCAAATCTTGGTGGATGATGTGGTTTGAATGAAGAAATTGCAGTCCTTGCAGGCACTGAGAGAGAAAACAGAAACAGGAGGTCAAAAATGAGTGATGTGATTTCATCCCACAAGAAAGGAAAGAAAGAACCTAAAAGATTCCCTCTCCAGGGGAATGGGGAGTAATGGCAGAACAGTAATGGCCACTGAGAGGAAGAGCTTGCTGCTCCAACACCTGCAGAGCAGGACCTTTCTGAGGAAAGGCACATCAGCTTTTGAAAGAGCAACAGCACCTGCTGTTGTAGGCTGTCCCCTGCCAACCAGCCAGGATAACTCCTGCTGCAGTGGACGTGCTTTTTCCATGCAGAGGACAAAGGAGGGGTTTGGAAAGGAAAAGTCTCTCCCTTTGGTGTGAAGCGGATCACTTTTGGGTGGGAGGCTGCATGACAAAGATTTTCTTGCTGGCCTCAGGACAGGCTTGGATGTATCACACCAGTCACCTTCCAGAAGCAAAGAGCATTTTGGCTGCACTACTATCCTTTTCAGCTGAGGACGGTGGGAAATGACTCGTTTTTCTTTGCTGATCATTTCAAATCCTGCCACCAGTACCTTTGCTTTCACAGGCAAAAATGCAGTGAAGACAGACTCCAGGCAAACATTTAGAGAGGCAAGGAGGAGAACAGCAAATACAAATACAAGAGACAGAGCGAGAATACAACAGCAGGAGATAAGAGTACTGGCACTGAGTACAGGGAGAGCAGGGGCACTGGCAGGCCTTTCACTTGAGATGCTTTTACTTGCCCATAGAATAGCAGCAACACAGAAACAAAGCTTGGCACAGGAAATCACTCCAGCTCTGAGGCCCTGTTTCCCAGACAATGCTGCCCAAGCCCTTGGAAACACAGATGGGATTGCTGACCTCCCGACTGATGGCTGCCATCTCATCTTCCGACAGGTAGGTCTGGCTGATGACATTGCTCAGAGTGCCTCCATCCATGTACTCCATAACCAGGGAGAGTTCCTCACCCACAAGGTATCTGAAAGAAGGAAAACAAGGGCGTGGAGATGAATGTACATGGCTAGGTTGCTGTTTGGAAAAGACGGGTTGACTCTTCTTTTCAGATCCCTTTGAGACAAAGACAAAATAAAGGAATAGACATTCCCTCTTGGCTGTGCATTGTTTGCCATCTGTCCATTCTCAAGGAGAAAGGCACAGCTGCGAAAAAGGAGATGTCTTAGATGGGCAGCAAGGAAAATGTGCAGTTTAGTAACAGCCCAGATAAAAAGCCTGTCATGCATGGTGTTTCTGGAAAAAACACCTAGTCTTCCTGGCATGCATAGCAGTGGAAAACAGTGGCAACAATCCAAGGGAAATCCTTGTAAGTTTACCTGGACGTAAGAAGACACTTGAAAAAAATCAAGCTCCAAACCAAAGTGGTGGCTGTGAATATAGACATCATTGATTTAGTAAGACACGACTCATCCGGGTTCTTGAACAATTTTCAAATACCATGTGCCAGCAAAGACTCATGCAGACAAAATGCAATCTCTTCCCATCCACTGGAGATGAAAAGAGCAATAATAATTAGCCAATAATTACAGCTCTATTTTCTGCCAGTGACCAAAGTGGGATTTTACCTTGCATGTTTGCAATATGTGAACAAACATTCATAGGACAAAAGCACAACTCACCTGTCTAAACAGTTGGCCAGGTTGGGATTCCTGTTCACCTTCATGACCATGAGTTCATTGACTTTTACTTCCTTCTTCCTCAGTCCTTGAAGACGTATTTTCTTGATGGCCACCTAAAATGACATTGAAAATGAGTAACTTGAGAGGTTGGTGGCACGAAACCACAAGGCATGTGGAGCAAGTGATTTTGCAATGACACAGCTGAGCTGTGCCAAACTGCCTTGTGATTAGGCACTGCAGTAATTAGGAACTGACATTCCAACAGCCCATTTCTCTGCTCCCTTGGGAGCCAGTTACAGGACACGTGGGGCCACTGACATTTTGCCTTGACCACTTGGTAACAGTGATGTCTCAGTTATCACCCCACAAAACTCTGACCACACTCTCTGCTGCATTTTTTGGGATTCAGAAGAAGGAATCCTTGCCTTAATACTCTGTGGATACGTCCTGGGCTATGGGCAGGGCGTAAGGCTTTCAGGGATTCTTTGCTGATCTCTCCCTATGTGCAGTTCCCAAGTGCAGAACTACAGGTGGCTAAGGAACTACCAGTAACTTTGAGATGGATTTGCTGGCAGCGAGAAATGAGAACTCAGGACTCTGAAGCTGTAGCCTCAAAGAGCAGTGATGTGCTCTAAGGGACCACCTTTGTTTTAGCAATGGAGAGCGAGTGAGCGCGTCCTTCTCTGAAAGGAACCGCTGCCCTCCGTGCCTTCCTTCAGGCAGCTGAGGAGGACAAAGTCCCAAATGTGTTTTGTGGGCTGGCACCAGTCTGTGCTTCTTGTGCCTTTTCAGCACAGCTCTGCCCAAAGCTCCAGCCACAGCTCACACCAGAGGGGAAAGCCCTTGAGTGCAGCAGAGTCTGCAGGGGCTGTTCACATTTACCTCTCCTCCTGTGGCAGTGTCGAGTGCTTTAAAAACATCTCCAAAAATCCTAGAAACAAAACAGAAGCAGAGAAAGGAGAAGCCATTTAGATCTTGCAGTGAAAGCCAGCCCACACAGGAGATCTGTGCTGGAAATGCCTAAGACCTGCAGGATACTGGAAGCATGGAGGTGTCTTTGACAATGCCTTCTGAGCACACTTAGAAATTCTGATCAGCACTGACAATCTAAGCCCAGTGTCTGAACACATTTGCAGCTTGTCTGACTTCACACTTGATACCTATTCCAGCAGCAAAACGCCTGATGCATAGTTTTGTACAATAAACATTGCTTGGACTCACCCACTGCCAATATTTTCCAGTTTAATGTATTTTAGAATAGGATTTTCCATCTTCACCATTGTCCCTGAGGGAAACAAAATGCAAGATGTTCACTTTAAAGCAGAGATCCCACCTTCTAGGAGATACAAAAGGCAGCCCCACTGTCTGGGGCTCTGAGCCCTCCCTTGGTGGACAGCTGGCTAACAACAACAGGAACAGCAACTGGAACAACAAGAAAAGAACAGCATGCCCACAGCACAAGTGGCTGGCACAGAGACTGATTTCTAGCGTCCTTTGAAATGAGAGACCGCTTGACAGCAGACACACAGGGAAGCACCGGGAGATACATTCAGAGGAGACTGAGAGCAGAAGAGAATACTGACCAAGGGAAGTAAGTTTGTCATCTAGAAACATTAAGGAGAGCTGGAACTAACAGTGCCTTTGTTTTCTTGGGAATGAACACTGAGATTTAGAAAAGGTTTCCTACTTGCTAAGATTAAATGCACCTGGACATCTAGAATCAATTCCACTGAACACATGCCAAGTTCAGAACAGGAGGAATATTGCCAAGTGTTCCCATCTTTTCCACTTTGCAGAAGTTTGCCAGAAGAACGCCTCTGCATTTGTAAACCAGAGCAGCTCATGCTAGAACCAATCCCCACGGGGCTTTCAGCATCAGGACCCTCACCCTTTATGAGCAGGCTGAGCCCAAAGACGCCCTTGCCCATGCCCCGCGTGAAGAACCGCGCCACTTCTCTTCACCCTGTTGCACTCATTCAGGACACAACAGGATGGGCTTTGAGATCAGCCACACCAAGGCGCAGATCAGTGCCCTTTTTGTTCCAACTGGTGATGGTAGACACAGAATCCACTGGGCTCTCTTCTCAACCCTACCAGATCTTATCTGAGAGCACAGCACTGGCAGCTGTTATGGGCAAGAAGCAGATTCATTGGGTTGTGCTGCAGAATCACAAAGGGCTTGATTAGTTCTCCTAGAGACTGATCTCAGCAGGACTTCTGCCAGTGGCTAGGACTCAAGCAGTCACAGCCTTCTGCTGATCCAGGAACAATCCCTGCTTCTGCCTTTGGCAGAGAGGGAAGCCCAGGCAAACTCCAGCCAGTCTAAGCTGCCCTCAGAGGCAGCAGGAACACCCAGAGCTCTCTCTTGCTGCCTCGGAGCACTGCCAGCACTTCTGTGACACTAAACTGAGCAGAACCCTTTGGTACAGATATGCTGACACGTGCACACAACACACTGTCCCTCAGATAAGAAAGATACCAGACGTACTCTGCTGCTCCAGGGAGTCACCCGCCATCTCCTGTTGCTGAGCAGCAGCTGGGTCAGAACGGGAGGTGAACCAAGGGCTCAGGCTCCACTTCTTCAGCTGGGGAGCAAAGGCTCCTTGGAACGGCACTGCTGCTTCTGCAGCAGCTTCAGTGTCAGAGTCGGTGTAGATCTGAGACAAGAAATGAGTTGATGTCAGGAAGGTGTGGCAGAGATTGCCCTGAAATGCAAGAGAGATTGCCATTTGAAATGCAAGCCCTTAGGAAGCTGCTGTCAGCCACATGCAGAGCTCCACAACTGGATTGCTTTGGATGTCCACTTGTGAAACCAAATGGTCAAAACCAAAGGCTGGTTTTACTCCAGTTCATAGCCAGTTTCTTGTTCTAAAGGATGACTGCAGCAATGACCGCTCCACTTCCTCCCAAAGACTCCTTTCCCCCTCCTAGGTCTGCAGATACATTTGCAGCTCCTCATTCTAATGTTCTACCTCCTGCCATGAAATTCTCTTTTTCTGCACCTTCCTCGGGATGAGCTTATCCTGCAGCATCTCTGGATGGTTCAGTGCCTGGGCCTCATGCCAGCCTCGGGGCTCTTGGTTGCCCGTCATTTGCTGGAACTCTCTGCAGGCTGCCAGGTAGGATGGCGGCACTTCCACCTCAAGTCAAACAGAACAAAGCAGTCAGAGACTACAGCTTGTCCCCGTCAGCCAGGAGTCATCGACTGGGAAGAAAGTAAAGAAAAGGACAGGAGCATTCACAAGCGATACAGACAGCTTGTAGCTCGTATTCCAAATCTATGTGAGTGAACTGCAAAAACACCTCAAGAAACAAGGCCACCTGGAAGAAGTCAGCAGGAGTTCATTCAGATGACTGCTGGCTAAATGGCCAAAGGAGTAATGCCACTGTCTAGAGCATCTGCGGAGATCCAGCAGAGCAGGCAGTGTCCTTGAGAGCAGCTCTGACAGAGGCCTCATCAGGATGGCACTCAGAGGTATCACCCACCCCCTGCTGCTCTGCACTGGAAAGGCAAGGAATGCAGAAACCACCCCTTGGGTGACTGCAGTGCCTATTGCTATTTCACTCGCTTGCTTTTCTAGAGCCTTTTGCTCCTGAAGGAGGCAATTCATTATCTCTTTGATAATTTTAATTTTTTCGCCTAGCCTCTTCTTCCTTACCTTGATCCTAGCCTCAGTTTCCTGCAGGTGTGCCTCCAGCTGTTCATCAATTTTCTGTAAACAACAATGGAAAGGACTCTCTTTCATGAGTGGAGTGGCTGCCATTCCTTCATTCACCTGTTTTTGTTGATTGCCCCTCTGCATAGGGAGATTCTTCTCCTCTTGGATGTCTTCATTCCTCCTCTTCGCTGCCATGATGGCACTCTGAGCTTCAGGCAGCTCTGCTTGTGGCTCTGCCTTGATGTTCTGTACACATAAAAGCAGAGCCAGTGACTGAGAGCTGCCATCAGGCTCAGCTTTTCCCTCTTTTAGCCTCAAAATCACATTTATTCAGCCCCTTCTTTCTGCTTCCCTACCCAGCTCTGCTTCCACTGTAACCATCCTGTCCTGGTGCTGATATCTGTAGATTCCAAGGCTCTGTGCTTCCATTGCCTGTGGGACTCCTGGCCTCCTCAGTCCCAGGAGCTCTGGTTTATGCCCCTTTTCCTGCCCTTCCCTCTGTCCCCTGGCCAGTCAGGCTCACCTGGCCATTCTCCTGTGGCTCTTCCACCTGCTGCCTGAGCTGCTCTTCCTGCTCTCGGGCAGGGAACAGCTCTCCCTGAGTCTGGCATGGCATCTCAGATAAGGCAGTGTGCTCCTGCTCTTTTCCTAGAAGCCCCTGCACAGAAAGCAAGAGAAGATGGGTTTCAACTTCCCATGCGCCCTTTGTGGGCCAAGACTCACAGACTGCTGGGCTCACACGTTCCCAAAGCACTGTGCTGCTGCTCTCCGGGGTCGTTCTCTGCCCAAGGGGAGGCACAGATTCCAAAGGGACCCTGGCCCTACAATCGGGGGCCACTGGGACTGAAGCTCCAACAGCCTCTCAGGCAGCTGATGGGGAAGGGGTGGCATTTCTCAAGGGTCTGGTGAGGGCCTCCCTCTGCTTCTGCCATGGCCTGTTTGTCTCTCAGTAGTGACTGACACCCCGCCCTGTCCCACAGCTCCATCCTGGCTCTGCAGGGGCTTCCTGGGTGAGCTCACTCCTTGTGAGAGACACTTCTGGAGTTCACCTTATCTTCAGGCCTGCACCAGCATTCCTCCTTCCTGACATCCACACTCTTGTTAGAAAACCAGGTCATCCAGGAGATGAAGATGCATGAAAAGATCTCTGATGGAAGTCAGAGAACCTCTATGGCCATCTCAGTATATGGAGGAGGACCAAGGTGTTTCTTCTGCCTCTTTTGTCAACTGAAAATTCTGACCAGCAGTAAAAGAGTTTCTCATAAGGTCCCATTAACGAATGCACTTACACAACCCTGGGGATGCCAGTGAAGGAACCCATGTGTCATGTAATGCATTTATGAGCAAAGTCACCAGATCCCAGCTACAGCATGGGATAGTTCCACTCCCTTAGGACATGCAAGAATTTAAAGGACAAATGAAGGCTTCAGGTCAGAAAAGGCTGGAGCAGGAAAACATGAGGTGAAAAAACAACCATCTCTGGAGGGGGAAACATCTCTGCCTGCTCACGATCAGTCAGTGGAACTTGTCTCTTCTCCTCTCCTGAAGGGATGCCTTTTGGTGAGCTTGGCATCTTCCACTGCTTTGGAGCAGAGCCAGGAAGATTCAAATAGACAGATAGATCTCACTTTTATAATCTCTCTTTACTGTGCTGTGGTATTTACATTCTTTGAACAAAGAGAGATATAATTCTCTCTCCTAGGGTTTTTTTAAGGGAAGGTAATGAAAAATTTAGAGGAGAAAACAATTATTATCTCTACTTGCTGTTCTTGTTGTTCAATACATGTAGAATGTGTTATAGTGATTGTTTACTGAAAGTGATTTGTTAATTGGATGTTAGTGATAGTTGTTTAGCTTGATTAGCTAATTAGATAAAAGCTGTGTTGTGACTATCTGGAGACAGTCACGAGTTTTTCTTTACTATCTTTTTAGTATAGTATCTCTATAGTAAAGTTTTAATATAGTACTAGTGTAATATACCACAGCTTAAGAAAGCATTTGTTTAACCTTCTAAATCATAGAGCCAAAGCACATTATTCCCCACATGGGGGTCACCCTGAATCAATTCTCTCCTTTCTGTCGCTACACACATCAGCACTCGGTAGCAGTGCCCCGATCAGCAGCCGTCCTGAACTTGCTCTCCTGTTGCTTCACTAACCCACACTCTTGGGAGGAGTGGAGCGTGTGGTGGGGAGTCTGGAGCGTGTGGGTCCTTATGGAATGCAACCAGACCCAGAGCATTTCACTGGGAGCTGCTCTCTTTGTGCATCTGTGCTCGGGCAAGTTCTTCTCTTGGACTCAACCACACTGATGGGGCTAAAGTGGCTGGAGTCAGAAATGCAGCCCAGCCCCTCCCAGCTCCTCTAATCTCTGAGCACCAGCTGGAATGCAAGGGCATTGATTTCCTGCTCAATTCCCAAACACAACACACACTGATTCCCTGGGCTGCCAAAAGACACAGGACCCGTTAACCTGAAAGCGATGTGTTTCTGCCAGTGCTGGAAAAGGGCAGGAAAGATTGAGAAAAAGCTCCCTTGCTCCCTGGAGAAGGAGAAATTACACAAGACTTCTCCTTCTAGCAAACAAACAAACAAATAAACAAACAAAATATGAAAGTGTTACCACTCCAGTGTCTAAAGCACTTAAATGCAGTGAAGGGATGTTTGGCAGGGAAACAGCCCTTGTGCTGAGCAGTGGCTCTATGGATCTAAGGCAGGGATCTATGGAAGTCTGCCTGAAGGTCCCTCATGAGCCCCCATTGTCCAGGCTAAAGCTCCCTCAGCCCCTCCTCCCTGGCCTTGTGCTGCCCCCCCTTGCCCAGCTCCCCTGTCCTTCTGTGCACACGCTGCAGCCCCTCCATGACTTTCTGCTTCCCAGGGCCCACAGCTGCACACAGCACTCCAGCTGTGGCCGCAGCGCTGCCCAGCACAGGCCACGCTCACTGCCCTGCTCCTGCTGCCCCACTGCTGCTGGCACAGCCACCGTGCCCTTGGCCTTCTTGGCACCCTGGCCCCACGCTGCCTCATCTGCAGCTGCTCACGGCCGCCAGCCCTGCGTTGTTTTGGCCCACGCAGCTCCCCAGCCACAAAGGTGCCCATTGCACTTCAGATACAGCAGGCACCATTGCAAGGTGTACACCCTGCTTTTAGCATTACAAGACAGCAGTCAAGGACTTGCAGCTTTGCTCCCATTCTAGGCTCCAATGTAATTTTCAAAGTAAACTACACAATAGAAGGTATCAACAGACACATGCAGTGTCTGGTTTTTGCCTCAGAAGAAAGGTTCAGAACTACTCCCTTTGTTTCTTTGCCACACTAGACAAGAATGGTCCCCCACAGCTTCATGGACAACACAGTCATCTCCTTGCAGCTTATCAAAGACCAAGAAACAGGCAGACTCAGAGCCCCTATCTGCTCTGCTACCGGCTGCTCTGCCTGAAGGGCAAAAGAGCAACCTGGCAACAAAGGCACCAAAAATCCCTGACTTCAAGCAGCAACTCTACATCCCCAGGGTGTCTCTGAAATACTCCCAAGTAAGCACACCCAAGAAGTTTGTGGGGACAAAGCACCACCAAGAGCTTTTGTGGTCAGATCAACATTTTTTTGTGCCTGCAGCAACTTGGCCAGTCTGTGCAGGGGGACAGGTCTCTCCATGCCACAGTGTCCCCTGTGTATCCAACAAGGCTGAGCACAGTGCCTTTGACATGCTCCCTGCTCTGGGAACAAGGAGCCTTTGTGATTCAGGCTGGCCCCCATCAAAGTGCCCGGAAGCTGGTGCCTAAACGTGACAGACCAAAGCCCATTGTCCAGCTGTCACAGGCTGGGGGCAATCACCAGGCCCTGGCAGGACTCCAGCACTCAGCATCCTCAGCCAGCAGCAGCAAGTGCTGGCTGGTCAGAAACTTGCAGCTCTGCCCTGCTCTAAAGACAGCAGCACACACAGCTGGCACTTACTGGCTCAGAATGGTCAGGCTGTGGTGTGAGCACAGCTGGAGGCTGGCGCTCATCCACCTCATTTGCCTCCTCTTCGGCCTCCTCTCCATGAGCAGAGGGAGCCAGAGGAGAGACTGCTGTTGGTTCTGGGATCTGTGGACAGACAGCAGTGTGAGGGAAAGAAAGTTACCTATCATTTATAACCTTGTTTCTATTCAGCACTTTATTCTATTCAGCTCTATTTCTACAACCAGCTCTGCTAAAGACAAATCAGAAACTTTGGTAACAATGGGATTCTAAGTCACTGCAACTAAATTTAAATGGGCTAATTCAACAGAATTGCTAATAGTTCTGAATTAGACATTCCGCCCTGGCTACTATCAAGAAGCAACATTCTCCCTGCAAAATGAGCTTTTCATTCCTTGAAAGTTCTGAAATGGAAAATTAGGAAATAGCCAGCGATGCCTTTGTTATTGCTGCTGCAGACATGGAAATGGATTTTCTTTCAGCCTACCCAGCTGGCCCTCTACACTCTAGTGCCACAGACCAAGCTCACAGCTTGCTCTTCAATTCCTAAGCACCAGGAACATGAAATGTTCCTTTCTCACTCACCTCAGGATCAGCACCTCTGAATACACACTTCAGGTGACCTGGAGTGGGCAAGGGAAAATGGACAAGTGCTGTGAGAAAACTGCCTGGGCTGTGAATCCAACAGAAGAGGTCAACCCAAACAGAGAGTATTTTTGTTTATCAACATCCCTCCACATGACATAGTTCTTTCACACAGCCAGCAAGAGATCAGGACAATAATCTTGGTTGTGCCTACACTTTGGCCTGTCTAGTCAGTAAATGAATACAAACATGATCAAGAAAATGCAAATTCTTCTTCAACACTCAATGCTTCTGTTCTGTCCAACAGATAAAGCAGCTTTTGTTCTCTTGTCTTTCAGGTACTTTTTTCAAAAAAGAAGTTGCATGCACTAATTCCCATTAAGTTGCTGGAAACAGTCACCCAGAAAAGCTTGCCCCAAATCCCCCTGAGCTGTGCCAGTTCTATTGTGAAACAGCACAGCAGCAGCTCCAGGCTCAGGAGCAGACACTCACTGCTTTGGCGGTTGCACTTCACTGCAAAGGGAATCGCTCTTTTAGAACTCAGTCAAGGGTCAAAGCGGACAGTCAAATCCTTTCATTACAAAATTTAGAATAAAAGAAGCTTTCCCTGAGTTCTGGGGAGAACTACAAAGTCTTTAGAAGGCCTTCTGAGAGGGCCTCCCAGTCTGCATTTTGGAAGTTGTCCTGCTTGTCCCAGCAACCTGAGGAAATGACAGACTCTGCTGCCACAGACTCTCCCGTGGAGGGAACGGAAGCCCTGCAGGTTCCCCTGCAAATGCTGCCCCTGTGGCTACAGACACCCCCTTTTAGCTGAACCTCTTGACAGGAGCTTTACCAAACCAGAGGCATCCTAATGCTCTTTCTCTTTCAAAATCAACTCAGCCACTAAGAAAGAGCAAGAAGACATGCAAAAGCCAGCTTAGGTTACACCCTGGCCTAAATAGAGTTGAAACCTCTACTTACTTGCCAGGCTTGTAATGAAATAGGCGGAATAAACAGTGCCATACATGGTGCAAACTGCAGCAGCGAGTTGCTCAATCATTGTAGCACTGTGCTTCAAGTTTACTCCAACCAAGACTCCTGTCCGTGTGCAGCTACACGCTGACAAATGCCGCAATCAGGAGGATGCTCCTGATCTGAGCAACCCCTAGGACTGCTCTGGCACTGAGGCCTTCCGTGCACCAAGGCAACCTTCTGATGTCACCACGATGATGTGGCAACCATCCCCTGATATCACAAAGCAAAGTATGACAAAGCAAAGCATCACAAAGCATATTAGTCTGTGAATTTATGCAAAGCAATAACCAGCCTTTCCTACAGAAAACACAAAATGGCCTTGGAAGTTCTCCTCTGACACAAAGCAGCACAAACTCCCCCCATGGGCCAAACCCTGTTGTTCAGGGATCCAAGAGGAGCTCCAAGAGTGCCCCAAGCACCGACAGCCTGTACCCCAGCTGAGCGCTCTGATGGGACACAAGAAAAGGAAACCAGACCAAGAAAATGGCCCAAAGCATTGTACAGAACCAGGAGAGAAAGCACTCTTGGCATAGCAGCTGAAGTAATTCCTAAAAAATCACCCCATATTTCTGCATGTTTATAGGATGTTTCCACGGCTGTGGTGTATGTACATCTCTTCCTGTGCTCTTTCTTCCCCTTTGGTAGCAGTCGAACTGGCAGCATCTGCCCGCCAGCAGCAGCTGCTCCAAGCTGGGAACGCCACTGGCGCTGCTGATTTCCAGAGGCTTCTGTGTGCCAGGGGAAGCCAAGGCAGGAGCGGGTTGAACGGTGCTGGCGCTGCTGCTGCTCTGTGCCAGAGAGCCCCGGCTGGGCAGGGCACGGTGCCCACTGCGCTGCGGGCTCCTTCTCCTGCCACAGCTGGGCACACCTGGCCACAAGGCATGACAACTTGTGGGCAAGCCAAGGCGTTTCTGGGGCCGCACTACTCTGCACACACCCAGCACACCTGCAGCACAGAATGTTAACCCTCAAACTGGTAAACCAAAGGGAAACAGCTGGAAAAGATTTCATTTCAACCATTCTTTATGCTTCCATAGAAAAGACCAAAATGAAAGTTACCGAGCAGGGCCGATCCACACTGCCAGCTCAGTTTGAGAAAAGAGGCATTACTTTATTTCAGTGCTGGGTGTGTGGGAATCCCTGCCCTGAAACATGCACACCCACGTGTTAGTGTCCATAGAACTAAGACATTACTTTCATTACTTTTATTCATTACTTTGCTCAAACTCACCGGCTAAACATTCTCACAAAGTATTTGACATGTTTAAATCACTTCCCCACAATTACTGACATTTAGAATAGGGGTCTCTTGAGGGTCTCTGCTGGTCATGTGGTGAACATCCCATTCCTCAAATTCTCCTCCCACGGTTAGGAGCCTTCTTCTCCTTGAATGCATTGCAGCTACCTCCTCAGTGGGCCCACTGTCTTTATTCTCAAGGCTAAGACATCCACTTGCACACATTAACCACTGCTGTGAGGGAAGGTACGACTAAGCACTGCCTGGTAAAGCTCAACAAATTCACAATTTGTTGCAGGTCAACACTTCCCCAACGTCTCTTGTTCCTTCTCTGGGAACCAAACACAAACATTTTGTGATCACTGAGCCCAAGGCCACCTCCAACCCTCCTGTCACCCAGCAGCCCTTCTCGCCTCACAAACAGCAGGCCCAGCAGTGCCTTCCCTCACTGGCTCAGCCACCAGCTGTGTCAGGAGTTCTCTGTCACACACTCCAGGACCATCCTGGACTGTTTGCTCTCCGCTGCACTCTGCTGCCAGCAGACATCCCCACCCTGTTCCATGCCCCTTGCAGAACCCTGCACCTGCTGTCCATGGGCACCTGGAAGGGGAGGCACTCACGGCAGAGATGCACCAGCTGCCCTGGGCAGGAACCAAAACCCTCTGGGGCACAGCTGCTGGCCTGGGTCTGGCACAGCTCTGCACGCCCCACTCCTCATGGGCTCTGGGCTGGAAATGCAATTGCACTTTCTGCCTCATGGAGAAACACCAGGGCTGCACAAACAACGGCCAGCAGGCCACATCCCAAAGGCACTGCAGCATGGATTGAGAAGGAAGAAGGCCCTTCCCCAATTCCTAACCATACCAAAACCACCATAACTGGGACTTTTAATCTTCTGAATGTAGAGTTGATTCACAGGGTGACAAGGGAATCTTCCAAAGGACTTGAAGTTTGGTAGAGTTTTTATTCTGAGTCCTACTCAGACTGTTGATTTGAAAATTTATTTGAAAATATATTTTAAAAGGCTGTGCAGTCATATGGTTTTGTTCTAATACCAAAATGGCTAGATGAAATGTACTGGCATTTTAATTGCATCCAAACTGATTCGTCTGTAAAAGCTTTCCTGCAGAATAGCCACTAAACAAGAAATTCAAATCTGTGGACTGTTGACTTTGCAAATTTCTACTAAACTTATCACACAATGAAGCATTTTTAGTTAGATCATAGAGCAAATTAATTCCTATAGATGCCTTGATTTGGATAAACCTGTTGATTTCAAATTAAAACTGCCAGCATGTACTAAGTGGAAATCTGAATACTCACTTCTATGAGCTCTGAATTATTAGATAGTCATTGTTTGCCATATTACAAAAAATTAATATTCTGGCTTTTTTTTTTTACTTACAGCCAGCTCTTCAACACTCTTTGTAACATCAGAAAGAGAGTTTGTAGCAATGTGAACCATGGGTTGGTGGAGCATTGCAGAAGGCTCCCATGCCAGCACTAAACGTTCACATTTACCATGGCATCACTTCTTGTCTTTAATTCCAAGCTACAGCTCAGTTCCTGCAGTACAGATTCACATTTGTAGTCTGTATTTGCAGCTGGTTCTTACTTCCCAGTCCAGACAAAAATCATGCTGAGATCTCAAATCAAAATAAAACGAGGAGAGAGTCAGGTTCTGGATAGGTATAGCAAGAACTAAGAGATGTTTTTGCAAATATGTTGAAAAGCAGTTTATAAATGCTGCAAAAATGGCAGATTAAAGACTTGCACTCTAACTTGCAAGCTGAGGTTTGCCTGTTCTTTCTGGACTGATTTCTTGAGGCCAGATACTGAACCTAATCAGTAAGAAAATCAAAACCACAGGAGTAGTTTGGAGAATATTGTAAATTATTCTGTCATGATGCTTTTTGCCTAAAAGTTCTGGCCATCATCTGATTGGAGTAATTAGAGGAGATCGAAGCCATCATACTGTGCCTGTGCACACAATTCCTTCCCAGGAGTAATCCATGAAGCAACGCTGACAAACCCACACCAGCAGCTGCTGCCACACAGCCATGAAGCAGAGAATATGTATTTCTGCTACACTAGAACAGGTGAAGATGCCTCTGCTGAGCTGATTTTAGTGACTGCTCACCACAGATGAGACCTTGTGGTCAATCTCCAGCAAGTCAGGACAGTTAATATTCTGCCTAAATGAAGTAAGTCTAGCAATACATAGACCATGGAGCCTGAGGAAAGCCAGCAGCTGTGGGCGATTTGATTTGTTTCCGTATCTTTCTGTTTACTAATTTATTGCAGTCAATTATTTAAAGAATGGAAACTTTTGGCATACCATTGGCTGGAAGGTTGGTCAGTCTTCCATTCATGACTCCTCTGAAAGCATCACCCCAGTGTTTTTATCAGTAGCTCTTCCATCATCATGGCTCACACAGCATTTCCTGCAGCCCTTCCTGGAGTCAGGGAAAGGCACCAGGAGAAGGGGGAAAAAGCTGTGTGCAGAGACTGTGTCAGATAAAGAGACATTTGTTTCCTCTGATTTGGCTGAATGGCTGCAGGAACCTTGCTGGCACTGCTGGCGGGGTGGCCTTTTGCAGGGCTGGGCAGAGTTTGGGGCCCAGGATCCCTCCTCTTGGTGGGACACCAGGGTGAGCAGCCCCTGTCCCAGGCAGGAGCAGAGGTTCTGTGGCTCTGCCCTGGGCACAGGGACCTGCCACTGCCATGAGCTCCTGCCGCGGCTCCTCTGGGGCAGCTCCTGCTCTGCAGTGATGATGGACGCAGCTGGGGGTGGCTGCAATGGAGGGTGGCTTCCAGTGGGCTCTGCTGGTCTGCCACACTGGAGCCAGCAGAGCTGCTGGAAGGAGTCTCCTCTTGTGAGCTGCTGGAGCTGGAGCTGGCACTGGCCACAGAGCCGCTGTGTTCATCCCTGACAGGAGCAGAGCACAGCAGCCTCTGGGCCTCCTTGCTGCATGATGGCAGTGAGGAGGCCATGGACCACAGGTTCAGTATGTGTGACTCAGTTTCCTCATAAACTGTGCTGAGAAAACCCTGCATCCCTCCTGCCAGATCTAAGACACTCCAAGAAATCTGTTGGCACATTGGGAAATCAGAATTGTTTGTATTTTGAACAATTGTCTTATGAGTGCTTTTGATTGTTTTTGTCATTTTGTGTTGATTCAGTTGATCCTTCAGAGAAGCTTTCCTAATAATATAATACATGGGGAATTGTGGAGACCCTGGCGGGGGGGGGCATTCCCTGGTCAAGGGAGACACAAGAAGTTTCCCTCAAAAAGCTGTTAGACCCCATTGGCTCCTTCCCCTGTTCATGTGTCTGTTCCTGCGTTCCTGAGCCACACCTTCCCTATTCCGTGATTGCCCCCTTATCTTTGTACTGCCCCGAGATCAGGGTCAGCCCCCAGGCCCCTGTGGAGACAAAGTGAGACCCTCTGTGTGTGGGTGCTGGGACCTGAACATCTCCCTGCACGGCTGAATAAAACATCTGTGGAGATCATGCAAAGGTCCTTTTAGCTTCTTTACCCTGGACTATGCTAGCAGCAATTCAGACTGCTCCAGAGGAGAAGCTGCAGTACTGGCACCAAGATTTTGGCAACTTGACCATAGGCACAGAGGGCATGCAGGATGCTGCTCTATGAATTCCTTAACCAGCCATCTCTGGTGCGGGCATATTCCCTCCAGCTTCTGGTGCAGCCAGGGCCACCTTTGGTCCAGTAGATGACATTGTTATTTGAAAAATTCGGCCCACTCCCTGGGCAGGAGGCCATGCACAGGCTCTGGTCCTGCAGCCCCCTGCTCAGCTGGGGACAGGGTTCCCTGTGGGGAAGATGGAGCAGCCATCACAGGGTCTGGGGGACTGCTTTCAGCAAGGGGGCCAGGCTCTCTCCCTGCTGGACTCTAGCAAATGTTTGGGGGAGCTGATGGCACATTGTATGTAGTCCTGTTCATCCTACTCAGAAAACCTGACAGCTTCTATCATTCTTCTGCGGAGTGGGCACGCTGGATTTCTCTTTGCCCACTGCAGGATGCAGCCCAGGCAGAACTGGTGGTGGCAGGGCAGAGAAAAATTCACATCGTTCTTAGTGCCCTGGCAGATGGGGCAGCTCCATTCTGTCCCCATGGCCATGTCTGTCTGTCCCAGCAGCAGGGAAGAGCTGAGGACCATGAGCTGCTCTCATTTGCAATCTTGCTTGGCCAGAGCCCAAGCTCGAGCCACAGTGGTCCAGGCTCTGTCAGTGCCCAAATAGAAGCAGAAAGGGATGTTGTATCACAATCCATTCCTTGGTGAAGGAGGTCCATAGCAGCCTCAAGAGGCACCTCAGACACTCAACAGTCAAGGCAGTAACATATGGACAGGACACAGATGGCAGCTCATGGCTGGGAGAGCATTCGTAGACAGATCCAAGGACAAATTTCCCAGGAACTCTCCACAGCTCTGGGATCTGCCCATCAGCTCTGTCAGAAGCTTCAGCAGAACAACCAAAGTCCTAAAAAGCAGCTTCCAGACACTTTTCCTACCATCCTGCCTGAGCAGCTGGGTTGCTTGCTGCAAAACACTCTTTTTCTCCTCTTCCCCAATGCCCTGTGGACATTTGCAGCCAAAATAAAAAGCTCCTGGCCCTCTGTGTGATGTGATAATACAGTTTTTATATTTCCATAGTGGGATGAAAGAAAGCTCTGCTGTGGGTCAGGAGAGGCCAGGACCCACTTGGCCTTCCTGCAGGCTGAGGTGGTGCCAGCAGACATCCTGCTGCTTTTTTGGGGAATGTGTGAGGGGGAGTGGAGGGGGGGACAGAGAGGCCGAGATCATAGAGTGGAAACTCAGCTCCAGAGAGCCAGTGCAGGCTCTCCCTGCTGAATGCCTGCTGGGGCTGGCAAAGAAGGAAAATGCCCCAATAACAGCCCGGTGGCACTGTGTCTCAGGGACAGGTACTGGGAGGTGACAACAAACAGCAGCATGGCCCGGTCTCACAGCTTCTAGGAAGCAGTGACAGAGGGGCCTCATGTGCCAGAGGTTTCAGAAAGGCTGTCTTCTCAAATGGCCACTCTGAAACCTCTCTCTTTGCCTCTTGGGTTTGTGAATGCTTTTGACAGCCACAGCATCCTGGGGCAACGCGTTCCACGATTTCATTAAGTGCTCCTTGAAAAGCACCTCTCATTGTTCAGCTGAGCTGCCAGCCTGGTCATTTCAGAGGGTATTGCCTTGGTGGAGAGAAAAATCCATCTTCTGCCTTCCAGGGAGCTGAAGGAGAAGGGACTCTTCACCATCAAACACCTGGCTGGGTCCCATTCAGAGGTCCTGCTTTGTAGACTTGGTGAGGTTTGCTTGGCAGTTACCAGTGTGGTAAATAGGTATGATTCGTGCTGATAAAAATTGAAACAGCAGTCAATATTGATACAGTAATTAATATCTGGAAATAATAAAATAAGTTAAAAATAGTAATGCCAAAGAGGAGAGGGAAAGGAGGGGCTCCACCCGCCTTTTCCCAGCAGATGTTCTCAAGGACCACAGGAAAGAAGCTGAAGATACAGTTGCTAAAAATGACCAAGAACCTGGTTGGGTCCAAGAAAATGTTAATTATAAGGGACTTATTGCTTTGATATGCAGATGTAGTGATACGTTAGTCTTGGCTTACATTGTATTGGCTTGGTGCGCATGTGTAACCCAAAGGTGAATTAAAAGACTACAGGGCCTTCATTGGTGACGACCCCCAAAGACTTGTGCGACCACCAAACCAAGTGGTGGCGCATGCGTGGTAAAGGTGGTAATGAAGGCGGAGACAGAAAAGTGACGAACCGAAACTAGAAGGAGATGTCATTGACACATGGCATATAAGGGTTGATCTTCACTTGGCAAGCTTGTACGTGAGGTGGCAAGGGTCATTGAACCCTGCACTCGGTACCCCGCGGTATCTCTTGCTTATGCGCTATTATTGGAACCAAATTATCCCTTCTTTTAATCGAATTATATTGCATCCAATTTTATATTTTTCATCTTAATTATTGCATTAAAATTGTTACTACTTTTAATATTGTTTGGTTCTTTTTAAGGATGGGATAATTGGGCAAACATAACACCAGCGAGGTGAGAACATTGTTCTGAATTGTCCCCCATACTTCATACACAGTGTGTAGAGTAGGTATGTGCTTGTTCATCTCCATGTGTGCTCAGGGTCTGCCTTCATTTTTGGTTTTGGACCTGATATTTCTAGTGTCTGTCAGCTATCTGTAGGATCTGTGGGTACATGCAGCTGTATTTACTGGCAGGTCGGGTATCTGACACTCATCTTTGAGTGTAGTGCCTTTATAATGCAATGTGCAAATGCAGAAACTGAGACACTAATGATGTTATCTGCCAGAGTCCCAGTCTCTGTCCAAGTTGTAATTCAACACTGCAAATTATTCTGTAGACCTGAGCCTGTGTTTTCTGTTTCCTGGCTGAGTGCTTCAACTGCTGGTGTTGCTTTTTTGAACAGGAGCACCTGCCTCTTTTATCTTTATCACTTGTGCCTTTATGATTTGAAAGCAGCCCTTGCTTTAACTTTTTAGTAAAAGGGCCTAAAATCAAAGCTGTGGACATTTTAGAAGGGTTAAGTAGAACACTGAATGAAATTTTTATTTTAGGCCTGCAGTGAGCAGGTCTCAGGCCAGAAATTGGTGCCAGAGTAAGTGCCTTTCTGTGCTTGTGCTCTCCTCTTCTTGTACTTGTATGTCCCTCTGGAGACAGTGGGATGTGTTGTCATTTCCTGGGACTTCTGTTGAAGGCAACTGGTTTTCTTTTCAAGGTGATTGTTATGTTTCCCCTCTTGACTTACCCAGGTGACCAACCTCCGTTCCAAGGTGTCCTGCTCTGCCATTGTCACTCTGGGAGAGCTCTCTGTGACCTTGAAGAAGGACATGGACTCTGAGGTGGATGAGGTTGCTTGGGTCCTTCTCCAGATGGTGTCCAGCTCCCCAGAATTTGTTCAGAAAGCAGCCAGTCAGACCCTGGGGATAATGGTGGAGAATGTGACTCCTGCACGAGCAGCGACTGCTCTCATGGACATGGGAGTCAAGTAGGTTCTTTTTCTTTTAGTGATGTTCTTCACCTTCGTGTGTGTGTGAGGGAGAAGGGATGAGACAGAGAATGGGAATGCTGGGAGGGAAGGGTCCTGTATCCTGCATCTCCTGTGAACTCAGTGACTTGATTCTCCAAACAACCTCACTTCTTTCTTCTTGTCACCTATTTCTGCCCTCCTGCAGCCTATTGGTTCTCAGAATCACAGAACTGGAGAATATGGGGAGTTGGATGGGCCCATCAGGACCATCAAGTCCAACTCCTGGCCTTGCCCAGAACAGCCCAAGGGTCACACCAAGTGCCTGAGATGGTTGTCAGAATGCTCCTTAAACCCTGTCAGGCTTGGTGCTGTGACCACTGCCCTGGGGAGCCTGTTCCAGTGCCCAGCCACCCTCTGGGTGAAAAACCCTTTTTCCTGATGTCCAAACTAAAGCTCCTCTGACTCGGCTTCCTGCTGCTTCCTGGAGTTCTCCCAGTCTGTCAGATTTTCCCAGATGTGGTGATCAGTGGGGAAGGGAAAGTGCCTGCAAAGGCCAAGGATAGAGCCTTGTGCTTTTGTGGGCAGAGGGACAATTGCAATTGCAGCTGTGAGCAGTGTTTGGTATTTCACAGCTCTAACCACAGAGGCCCTGGGAAAACCATGTCTCCTCATGATGCCATTAACTTGAGAAATGAGGAGGGTCCTTGCTGGGGCGTGGAGCACATGGGGGACAATCTGCTGGGTGTGGCACAGCCTGCACAGCAGGTGCAGCTCCTGCCAAAGGACTCTTGTATGACTGTCCTGGCCTTAGAGCTCTACTTTCTATTCCAACTGATGTTTCATGTTAGCCTTGAGATGATGAATCACTTTACAGGCACCTTCACAGGCTGACTGCCGTGGGACAGTTGAAGCAAATGCTGTCTTAAATGTTGGTGCTGGGCCTGCTAGTTCCCAAGAGACACTCTCTAGAGCAGGACAGCCTGGCTAAACTGCCTGCCACCCTTTCCTCAGCTTTGCAATAGGGTAAACCATTCAGATGGATCCGTTGCCAAGCCTGACAGAAGAAACAGGCTGCATTGCTGGATATTCTGCAACTTCACAGCCCACAACGTGTTTTCCCTGCATTTGTTGTTTTCCAAAGTTCTGCAGATTTGGGGATAAATGGCTGGAAAGAGCCTCAGTCCTGCTGCAGCTCTGTAAAGTGAGTGCCCTCTGATGGGTCAGCATCAATTGTTCCTAATTTCTAAATTATTCATATGTCATCTATTTCCTTAATCTTTCTCAGAGTAAATACTGTGAAAGAAATTGAGTATCAGACAGTGCAGGGAGACTGAATTCTCCCTCTTCCGTGCAGGCAGGCCTCGTGTACAATGCTACCTTTGTGTTTCCCTGAGGCCAGAACGTTGTGCAGGTGTCTGAAGGTGCAGGGAGAGCCCAGGCTCCTTCCCCCAGCAAGGGCAGGGAGCAGCTTTGGCCAAGGCCGGCGCTGCTGCTGCTCCTTGTCCCTGTGCCCAGGGTTTGCTCTCTCCTCCCCAGCAGCCGCCCCGCCCCGGTGCGCGAGTGTGCGGCCCAACTCCTCCTGTCCCTGATGGAGAGAATTGGAGTCACCCAGCTCGCAGGCACCCCCAGGGCTGAGAGGCTGCCACACGTGGCAGGGAAGCTTGCTCAGGACTGTCACAAGGACACAAGGTAATGATCTTCATTTCACCTCCCAAAACAGGAAAACCGCTTTGTGTCTGGCTATAAAGGTGAAACCACACAAGAGTGGAAACTAAAGGGAATATGAAGTTACCTCATCGTGTGAATAAATGTCATAGAATCATGGAATATGCTGAGTTGGAAGGGACCCATCAGGGTCATCAAGTCCATCTCCTGGCCATGTGCAGTGACCCCAAGAGTCACTCCATGTGCTTGAGAGCATTGTCCAAACTCTTCTTGAGCTCTGTCAGCCTTGGCACTGTGACCACTGCTCTGGGTTGCCTGGGCAAATGGCTGTACTGGGAAACCTGAGGTTGGCCAGCAAAAAGGAGCATTGCCACCATTTTCCTGTGGCTTGAAGGATTCTTTACTGAGATCAAAAGATCTCAGATCAACCAGTCCAACAGTTTTGTTTAGCCTCAAGTGCACAACACAAAGCCAAAGTGTTGGCTAATGTTCATCACTGAAGAATCCCAAACATCCATTTCTCATTAGCTTCAGACTATCCTAGAAATATTTCAGGGGTCTTTAGCCAACATATTCAGTCTTTCTAAACCTGTTCTGCAGATCTTTACAATGCTGTTATCTTTGGCTCAGTGAGCTCCACATTTCTTCTTGAAGAAAACAGAGGTTTCCTAGTGGCAAAATCAACCCAAACCACCAAAATCCCCTTCCTTTGGTGATTCAATTCCCGTGAATAGCTGCCAAGAACACCAGAACAACTAGCTGTCCCTGTGCATACCCATAGTATAGAATAATCAACAGGATGCATGAGGTGTTTTGTCCTGGCTTCCCAGTTAAAGAAAGGCAAATGATTGTGCAATGGCAGCAAGACACTGCTAATAGGCTCTGACAACAAAGCAGATGTGTTTTGCTTGCTCTCTGGGATCCTTTGATGCCACAGAAGCACACCCACAGTTTCAGAGTGAAATGGTATTTTTCTGTTACCCCATATTCTCCTTTTGCCTCTTGTGTTCAGCTGACAGCACTGTGCAGTGTTAAGTGAGGTAAATCTCCCTCTTTGCTGAGTAGGTAATGCCTTCTCGTGCAGGGATTGCACCTGATGAGTTTAAGGCATCAGCCTCTTCCGTTAACACTCTTCCTGTGTTTGTTCACTTTTCTTTTGTTTCCTTCCTTCCTGCCTTCCTGCCTTAGGCATTATGGCCAGGAAATGGTGAAGATGTTGCTCAATCATCAACAATTTAAAAGGCTTTTGGAACAATCTCTTACTCCCTGTGACCTGGAAGATATTCTGACAAGAATTAAGAAGAAAGTAAGTGCTTGGCAGGAGAAATGTCTCCTTTGCGCAAGTATTGCCTCTGCTAATATGAAATCAAAGATACTCAATTTGTCTTTAGCTCGTTCCTCTTCTGCTGAGTCATTTTGCTGCTGGGAATGAGCTGTTAATCCTCAGCCTGTTCATCTGCAGACCACAAAGGAACCGATGATATTAGGGACAAGTGGGGTTTTGAATATTTTCAATATCGGTCACAAAGAGGAAAGGGAAAGAGGAGAAAATGGGTTTACATTTAAGTGTAAGCCCCCACCATGCTCTTCCTGCTCTGCCTCCTGTAAAGCAATTAAGTGAGAATTGTGCTTCTGAAGGTAAAAGAGTCTTTGCAAAGGACACTGGAAGTAGTAGTACCAAGAAAATTCCCAAATTTACAAAGATGTCCAAGTCAATCCTAGTTACTACAATGACTGTCTGTCTTTTGGGAATACTGCCCTGCTGTCCAGCCCTGTGGAGCTGGAAGAAGCTTGGTGAATTCAGCAGCATCGAGTGAAAAATCCTTTGTTTGTTTGGGGCAGGATTTTATATTTTGTTATCGACATTACAGAAGGGAGCCTGCCTTTGTGCAGGCACAGGGAGAGTGAGTGTTGAACCAAATTGACTTCCAACACAATGGGCCAGCCCCCAAAAGAGTCCAATTTTTTCTGTTGATTCCTTTACAAACACTTGTTGCCTACCAGTTTGCATTATTCCCATTTATGCTCAAGACTAAGGAATTTGGGATTTTAGACTGCTGCTCAGTCTGGCAGCACCCATAACCTGCCTTGGGTTATTGAAAACAAAGAGTTGGCATCACTGAATCTCTGGTCTGTTGCCATCTGTAAGTTAGGAAATGTTTCCCTAAGCCTTGGTAGCAGTGATCCTGGTTCTAACTTGTGTTTTCAACAGGGAATTTCCTGTCTTATATTCTAAAGATTGATGTGGTTTCTCTGTGTCTTTGTAGGGGATAGAAAACCAGAAGGGTGAAGGCCCATCTATCAAGGAGCCGGTGAAGGAGAGGAACGATGGCTCAAAGAAGCCCCAGGCCACATTGTCTTCTAGCAAACGGTACTGAGCACTTTTGTCAGATGTGACAAAGCACATGGCAAGCTTTACATGCCTCTTCCTCAGGAAAAACTTTCTGGCAGAGATGACCAATGCCACAGATTGTTCCCTTTCCCTACTCTAGGATATGCTCTAGGATAAAAAATGTCTCCTTCTGCATTGTGCTGAACACAACTACTCTGGAGTAGTTTCCACAAAAATGGAGAGACAAAAAGACACCCATTGGCTGCAGCTCAGATGATCCAGGGCAGTGGCAAGGGCAGTGTTGTGGAGGCTGGGAGAGGGTCAAGTTTCTGCTGCCTGACTTGGCACAAGTAAATTCAAACAGTGTTGTAATCATATTGCTGTATATCATATTTCCAGAGTCTCATACCTTCTGGGTGGTTTTCTCACAGCAGTGTTGTTGTTGCTCCTCAGCCAGGGCTCCTCTGCAGCCCTCCCTGAATGCCTCAGCCCCTTTTATCCCAGCTACCTCCACGGGCTACAGCTGCTGCCCAATCAAGGGCATCACAGCTGCAGCCCATTTACAATAACTAGAATCAGGGCAGGGTCACTTATACAATACAGAGATCTTTTACTGCCATACATATATTTACTCAGGCCCCTATAAAACAGGGCTTTTTTTTCATCTGAGTGGAGTAATTTTCAGATAGGTCTTTTGATGAGAAATCTCAGTCTGGAAGCTTGGCCTGGCTGAATCATGGTTTTCTTTCCCTCAAACTGTACCAAGTTTGAATAGTAAGTAGCAAGGCAATTCCTGAACAACTTCAGTCAACGGGTGTCTGAATGTGGACTTTTTGCCTTGATATTCCTGTCCTTCATGTAATTTGTTTGACGGACAGCATGTTTGGTTTATTTCCCCCTGTGCTGCAATCAGCATTTAAGACAGGAATTTGCTCCTTGCTGTCTCTTCATGGCAGTTGCAGAGCCACTTGTACCTGTTCTCCTCTGATAGCAGAGGGGATTTATTTAGCTCTGTCCTGCTCAGCAGTGGCAGGAAAGTGACCACATACCTCAGTAGCATAGCTATCATCTTCCTGTGCTCATGGAAGAGGCAGGTTGATCAGGAGAATTGTTCCCAGTGGGGTTGTGAAGCTGTGCATCTGGTCTCCAGGGAAGCAAATGAAATGTGAGCGTAGTTCTGGGATGTCTGGTTTTTGTTTTTATCTCTGTTACTGATTTTCTGATTCCTTCAAATATGGCCCTGTTTATCTGTTCAGATGTATCTGAGCTACTTTTCCAGATTGTCATGCCTGGTTGCAGAGACACTTCTCCAGAGTGATGAGTTCTCTTATTCTAAGACACACATGTCCCATATGAGGAGGCATTTAAACTTGGCAGTAGTGTCTCTCTTTCTCCACAAAGCAATGGGACCTGTGTGCCCTGGCAGCCATCTGAAGATAGATCAGATGCATCACATCCTTGGTTTTCCTGAATGAGCACTGGGGAGAATGTCACTTGCAGATTGTCTGCCATAACGATTATCATGAAGTCCACGTTGTTCTTCAGACCCTCATGACTTTCCAGCTTGAAATCACATGATTAGGAAAGCTGCTCAAGATGTTTTGCTCACAATTATTTGAAGGTATTGTCTGTGGCTGCAGCTCTCTCCATAGAGAGCAGCAGGCACAACTTTGCCAGGCATTGTCCTGGGGAAGGATGTTAGAAGATCAGAGAAAAGAGTGAGAAACAATTCTTATCTTCACTTGCTGCATCCATTGTTGTGAACATGTGGAATGTGATACGGAGATTTGTTTACCAAAGGGTAATTTCTTAATTGGCCACTGGTGATGGTGTTTTGGATTCAATTGACCAATCTGGTCTGTCTCTATCAGACTGTCTCTAAGGGCAATGAGTATCAGTATAGCATAGTATAATAAAGTGATTGATCAGCCTTCTGGAATCATGGAGTCAATGCTAATTATTTCCTCGATGGGGATGCCATGCTACGATAATTAACACCACCAGGTCCTCATTTGTTTTTATTTTCCAGGGTGAAATCTACCTCTGATGGACACCTCCTACACTGTGCAAAAGCCCAGGTCACGTCACCTCCAGCTGTGGAAGAAACGGAGCTGCTCCAGAAGCTTTACCATCTCCTGGAAGCCAAGGGGTTTCAGACAAGGATGGAAGGAGTGGAACTCCTCCAAGCCCTGTGCAAAACCAGCCCCCAGCTCATCTCCACTAACATTGCCCAAGTATGTAGGGTATCTTCACTGCTCCTTTCCGTTAGCTCCTTTCCTAAGCCTGTAGCAGCAAAGTTAATTCAGTGTGTCTTGGCACTCCGTCCTGGCTGTTTGGGACGCTCTGGTCCCTCTTACCCAGAAAAAATTTAATTCAGGTCCAGGCTTCAGGACAAGTTGTTTCAGTCCCGCTGTATTTGTCTGGCAGGTGCCTATTGATGCTGTTCATCAGATGATGGCAGAATTTTCTGCTGGCGTAACTGCTGCTCTCTCCTACTCCCAGCTGGGTGAAGTGAAGGGAAGCCAGCCCCTGAAAGCATGGCAATTGTTCTCTAGTCCAAAAATGGGTTTGCATAGGGAAGAGAAGTATCAGGCTGGGTTGGTTTAAACCCAGTTGCTTTTTTTAAGAACACTTCTATATACTCCATCTTGTCTTACACAGGCACAGCTCTGGCTACTCATTTCCCTCCTTGTTCCTATTCCTCTTGGTAAAGACAGTGCTCACCCTTCTTGGGGGTCTGTTTTTCTCTTTGGAAAAGGAGGAAAACAGCTAAGGACTCATCTCTGCCTTCTCCTCCCAGTAGCTGCTTTTTCCCTTTTTCCAGGAAAAGGTGCCTGATAATGAGGCTGCCAAGGGACTGAACCTGCTCTAATGAGAGCTGTACAGCACATGACATTTCAGAAGTCTACTTGTTACTTAGAGAAATGGTCCGGATCCTGGAAGAGTTGATCATAGCCCTGCACTTCTCCAGACACTGGCTCTGAGACAAACAAAAGAAAACTTAGATCTCCTCCAGCCGTAGTTTTGGCAAAATCATAATTGCCCTCAATACTTGAGGCAACTGTATAGAAAACCAGGCATTGTAAACATCTGCTTCCATTCAAAGCAAATGTACTCTTTAACATTAATAAATGGAATTAATTTAATGGTTATAGATGGAGAGAAATACCATAGGAACTATTCTGTCCCCAGCCAAACCTCTTCAAAACAGAAGAAAATCTTTCAACCAGCATGAGGTTGTGCCACCATTCCAGTGAGTGGCCCACAGGAAAACAGTGAAATTGTGCAAGCGAGTGCTGACCTGACAGAAAGAGTCATTTTCATCTTTGACATTGCTGACTGCTACAGCCACTCTTCAAACAAGGACATTTGAATCCAGCTTTTACGTTGCTTGCTCTCATCACAGATTTTTGAATATTTTGTCCTGAGAATATCTGACAGCCACAAGAAAGTGAAGCAAAGGGCGCTGGACGTGCTGGCTGAAATCACAGGAGCCCTGAAAGATGCCTTGAACCCGGTGATCATTGGTTTGGTGGAGGGAATAACAAAGAACCTGAACTCAAAGGATGCCAGGGTTCGTGGGGCAGCTGTGAAAGCACTGGAAGAATCCATTGCTCATTTGGGTAAGGCTGAGCCCTGGCAGGGACTCTCCTCAACTTGGTCTCTGTCTCTCCTGCACAAGAGAGCGCTGAGTGCCTTGACAGCTGCTCTTGTCTGTGGAACACTCCAGCTGACCCCCACCAGAGGCTGTGCTCGTGCAGTCCTCATGCACCATCCCCAACAGGCTGGAATGGGATCAGCATTTCCCAACAGTCCCAGGAGCCCTTGGCTCTGTGCTGCTTGTCTGAAGGGCAAGTCCTGGACTGCAGCTCTACTACAGTTCAGAGGCAAAGGGGGTTTGGAGTTTGCTTGGGCCCCGTCTGACTTCCCAAATGAACAGCTTTGCTGTTGGCATGAAGGGACACTGACCCATCAGAGCTTCTGCAGAGCAGCCACCTGGGAGCCTCTACATTAGAGGCATTAGCTGCCTATTTTCCACTTTTCTTCTTTGTCTGCTATTTTCAAAGGGGAACTTGTGATTCACCAAGTTCATTTCTTTAGAACAAAGAGGTATAAACCCAGCTGTCAATGATGCCTTCTTCCACTTGTTGTTTTGCATGGGGCAAGAGGGCCACAGCAATTAACTACATAGGCAAGGGCTGGTCCAAATTCCTTTGTCACACACATTTATATCAGCTCTGAAAATTCCGTACTGGTGGAATATGCCTGAACAAAGGAGTGTTGAAGAGGCAGGTCCTCAAGAGGAGTTTCCACTTTCTCCTCCCCAGCTGCTTTGTGATCTCAGGAACTGTCTGACTCAGTGCCTTTCTGTGACCCAAGTATGGGGCTCTTCCTTTTTGCTCTGGGATGCAAAACCTTTTCACTGCTTCCATGTGACTGAACTCTTGAGGTCCCTGATGTGAAATGTTTTAACACAGCTCCTGCTACAGCAGACAAGTTTGGATTTACAAATGTGAAAGGAGAGCTTTTCTTTTGGAATTTAAAACCCTGCCAAGTATGCTGGAAGGAAAGAAGAATAGGATTCAAACATCTGCAGAAATGTGCTTGATTTTCTAAAATGGGGTTGGCCCTGCCCTTTCTTCTATGACATGATAAAAGTGAGCAGAAACATGTGTTTGCCTTGTAGATAAAGTGTCACTGCTGAAAGAGTTCAGCCACCAATGGAATCACCTGAGTGGCCAAGCCCTGCTGGATGTCACCGAGCGTATCACAGGTATGCCCTCCCCTTCTGAGCCAAGAGCTCTTCCCAGGGAGCATTTACAGGGAATGCCTGTAAGCAGACAGTAGAGCAGCTCCTCCAAACCAGGAGGTGCTGAGCTTGTCCCTGCTGCCCCATAGCCAAGGCAGGTGGGTTTGGCAGGTTTTCCCTGGCTGCTGCAGAGCTGGGCAGCACCTGAGATGGGGGCAGCGCTCGGTCTGGGGCTGAGCTCTCGCTGGGGCACCTCAGAACCACCTCCAGCAAAGGGAGGGCTAAAAATGCCCCAGCTGGCTCCTCTCTGGGGAGCTCAGGGACATCTGTGATCTTTGAGGGGAAATGGTGGCCAATGCTGTTTCAGGGCATCAGTTTGTTTTGTCCTCAAAGAATTCTTGTTTTTCTCTTGGAAAGTTTTGAGGCTGAACCGTGCAGAGCCTGGGGGTCTGTCATGGGATGACCGCTTTTATCCCAATATCGTGTATTATGTCTGGCAGCTGTGTTTTTTCTCTCTCTCTCTCTCTCTTCACCCCCCCCCGCCCCCCGGCCGTCTTGCCGCGGCGGGGCGGGGAGGGAGGAGGGAGGGGGACTGGGTGCACTTTGGCTTTTGGCTTTTGGCTTTTGGCTGCTTGGCTGGCTGGCCTGCTTGCTTCTGCTTGCTACTTCGCTTGCTTGTTACTGCCTTAGCCCTAGCTGATAGCTGCCTTTTTCCCTTTGCTGCTTTCTGCGCTGGTTTTTTTTCCCTTTTCTTTTGTCCTCTCTTTCTTACCCTCCCCTGAAGATACTGGACCGGCTCTGGACCTGACCTGGGACGTCCGACGTCCGGCGGGATCTCTGGAGCCTGCGAGAGAAGCTTGGCACCCTCCACAACACTGAACTGGTTTTCTTTTCTTTTCTTGTGTTGGGGAGTGTTCTTTTGTTATTTGCCAATAAATAGGTTTTGTTTTCCACCTTGCTCCTCCGAGGAATTCCTTCCCGAACCCGGTGTTTGGGTGGGAGGGGTGGTCGGAGGTTTGTTTTTTTTGCGGTGGGGACTCCCTTTTGGAGATTTCCCCTAATTTTAACCTGAACCAGGACATCTTCTTTTTGCTGCGTTGGCCGGGAAAAGGAGGCCAAAGACAGTGGAAAACAAACCTAGAACAATAATATTTTGGTCTTGGTTGTTTTGTGGGCATATTGGTAATTCATAATGTCATTTGGGGTGAAAGTTTGCCGGTATTTCTGGTCCCTTGGGGTTTTTGAAGCTTTATTACCTTTGTGGTCCCTAGGGTTATTTCCTTACCCAAAAATAGCTCTGGTGTTGTCCGTAATAAGTAGCTTCTGTAAGCAGGGGGCACTAACCAGAATAGTCATTGGGCTGGTCTTATGTGTGCTGATTTGTCGGAGGTTTATGGAAGACCTTGTTTCAGGAATGTATGGATTGCTGTCACGGCTGTGTACTCAGTTTGTTTGGGGAGAAGAAGGGGAAGGGGCTTTTCAGCTTTTGTCTTCCTTCTTCTCCTCCAAATTGTTGACATCTCTATTAGGAAATGTTGAATTTCCTCTGAGTTTAAAAGAAACCATCTTTCTGGCATTTAACTTATTAAGCCTTTCCTATACTGTCTGGAGTGTATATAAAATGAAAGCCGAGATTTCTAGAGGGGTTAGAGAGACTCCTGATTCAGGAGTAAAACAAAGCAGGAAAAATCTTGACTGGAGTGGGAAATGGGAGGATATGGGCCAGACTTTAAAGGAATTTGCTGATCCTATAGACTGGGACTTTCCATCTGATCAAATTCAGAACCCAGTCGAGGTGGCAAAGTATTTGAGGGAGAAGTGCCATGGTAATACTAAGGAGGAAAGGATTACTGCAGTGAGCTGGGCCTTGGCGTTTGTTTACCGTACTCTGCTAGATACTGTGGAGCAGCAGATAGCAGACAGGGAACAGGGAGATAAGTTAGTTACTATCCCAGTGACCCAGGCTGCAGCTAACATCCCAGGCTCCAGGCTAGCAGCTGAATCAGACGACAGGCCCCAACCCATGGCTGTCGCAGCTAATACAAGAGGTGGAAAGTGTAAAGACAAGACCGATCGAAAGGTGGAAGATGATGATGATGATGCAGGAGAAGGACCCTCACCAAAATCAGAGGCCACATCAAGGGGCACAGATTCTGGAGCTAATACTGACTCCTTTTCTCTGAAGGACCTCAGAGGCCTAAGAAAGGATTACAGGCGACAACCTGACGAATCTATAATTAGTTGGTTAGTCCGCCTTTGGGATGCTGCAGGGGAGGTTACAATTTTCGATGGTACTGAAGCGAGGCATTTGGGATCCCTGTCACATGATACTGTCATCAATCAAGGTATGATGAGCAGGGCTAGCCCTCACAGCCTCTGGGAACGGGTCCTGGAGAGTGTAGCACAAAGATACTTATGTGCCGATGATCTCTATATGCAGCAGACAGGGTGGAAGACCATAGAGCAGGGGATCCAACGCCTGAGAGAAATGGCGGTGGTAGAGCTCATTTTCTCAGATGATATAACAACTAGGAATCCGGACCTGGTACAATGCACACCTGTAATGTGGAGGAAACTTGTGCGACTTGGGCCACCTGAATACGCTTCTGCCCTGGCAATAATGAAGCGGGATGATACATATGAGACTGTGCTTGATATGGCGAAGAAGCTTCGAGCGTATGCAGATGCTGTGCATGGACCAACTCATGCCAGAATTGCAGCAGTGGAAACCCAACTGCGGAAACTAGAGGACAAAATAGAGGAGAATCATAAGAAACTCCGGGAAGAGATTAAGGAGGACCTTATTCAAATCTCGGCTGTGCAAATTAGAGGCCCTGGTATCCAACGCTGGCGCTCCTTTGATGGGGAGAGAAGGTACACCCCACGGGCTGAGTTATGGGCCTTTCTGCGTGAGTCTGGAGAAGACATGAGGAGATGGGATGGAGAACCCACCGCTGCTTTGGCACAACGGGTGCGTGATTTGAAGAGAAGAGGAAGTATCACCAAAAAGAGGGCAGCTCCGGTTGCTCGCAGCCGAGATGTTGAGTATGACGATGACATGTCCGATCCCCTTGAAGGAACTTCTAAGGCATACGCCCAAGGAAAGAAGGACAATCTGGCTTAGAGGGGCCCTGCCTCTAGCCAGGAAGAGGCACAGGAAAATCGGGTTCTTTGGAAGGTGTGGATCAGATGGCCTGGCACATCAGAGCCACAAGACTATGAAGCATTGGTTGACACTGGATCACAGTGTACCTTAATGCCATCAGAACACGTGGGGACAGAACCTGTTTCCATTGCTGGAGTGACGGGGGGATCACAACAGTTGACTTTGTTGGAAGCTGAGGTGAGCTTGACTGGGAAGGAGTGGCAGGAACATCCGATTGTGACTGGTCCAGAGGCTCCGTGTATTTTGGGAATAGACTTCCTCTGGAATGGCTATTACAAAGATCCTAAGGGATTTAGGTGGGCTTTTGGAATAGCTGCAGTGGAAACAGAGGGTATTAAACAATTGAATACCTTGCCTGGACTATCAGAGAACCCATCTGCAGTAGGACTCTTGAAGGTAGAGGAGCAACGAGTACCAATTGCCACTTTGACAGTGCACCGCAGGCAGTACCGGACGAATCGAGATGCCGTGATCCCCATCCACAAGATGATTCGAGAGCTGGAGAGCCAAGGGGTGGTCAGTAAAACCCACTCACCCTTTAACAGCCCTATCTGGCCCGTGCGAAAATCTGACGGAGAATGGAGATTGACTGTGGACTATCGTGCCTTGAATGAAGTGACTCCACCACTGAGTGCGGCTGTACCGGACATACTGGAACTGCAGTACGAGCTGGAGTCCAAGGCAGCAAAGTGGTACGCGACCATCAATATTGCTAACGCGTTTTTCTCCATCCCTCTGGCAACAGAATGCAGGCCTCAGTTTGCTTTTACATGGAGGGGAGTGCAGTATACCTGGAACCGACTGCCCCAGGGGTGGAAACACAGTCCTACCATCTGTCATGGACTGATCCAGGCTGCACTAGAAGAGGGTGAGGCTCTAGAACATTTACAATATATTGATGATATCATTGTTTGGGGGAACACAGCAATGGAAGTGTTCGAGAAAGGAGAGAAGATCATTCATATTCTCCTGAAAGCTGGATTTGCCATTAAGAAGAGCAAAGTCAAGGGACCTGCCCAAGAAATTCAGTTCTTGGGGGTGAAGTGGCAAGACGGACGGCGTCAGATTCCTGCGGATGTTATTAACAAAATCACTGCTATGTCCCCACCAACTGATAAGAAGGAAACACAAGCCTTCTTAGGTGCTATAGGTTTCTGGAGGATGCACATCCCTGAGTATAGTCAGATTGTGAGACCCCTTTATCTGGTTACCCGCAAGAAGAACGACTTCCATTGGGGCCCTGAGCAGCAGCAAGCGTTTGTCCAAATCAAGCAGGAGATCGCTCATGCTGTAGCCCTTGGTCCAGTTAGGACGGGACCAGATGTGAAGAACGTGCTCTACTCTGCGGCCGGGAGCCATGGTCTGTCCTGGAGCCTTTGGCAGAAGGTGCCTGGCGAGACCCGAGGCCGACCATTAGGACTTTGGAGTCGGAGCTACAGGGGGTCTGAAGATAACTATACCCCAACAGAAAAAGAAATCTTGGCCGCCTATGAAGGAGTCCAAGCCGCCTCGGAGGTGATTGGTACAGAGGCACAACTTCTTCTGGCACCCTGACTACCGGTGCTGGGATGGATGTTCAGAGGAAAGGTTCCCTCTACCCACCATGCCACCAATGCTACTTGGAGTAAGTGGATTGCCCTCATTACGCAGCGCACTCGAATTGGGAAGTTAAATCGCCCTGGGATCCTGGAAATAATTACAAATTGGCCCGAAGGTGAGAGCTTTAGTGTCGCAGATGAGGAACAAGAGCCAGTGACCTGGGTTGAGGAAGCTCCACCATATAATCAGTTGCCAGCAGAAGAAACACATTACGCTTTATTCACCGATGGTTCTTGTCACGTCATAGGGATGAAACGGAGGTGGAAAGCAGCTGTATGGAGTCCCACTCGACGGGTTGCGGAGGCTACTGAAGGAGAAGGTGAATCCAGTCAATTTGCTGAAATCAAAGCTATTCAACTGGCCCTAGGTATTGCAGAGAGAGAGAAGTGGCCAAGGCTCTATTTGTATAGCGATTCTTGGATGGTAGCCAACGCTCTATGGGGATGGCTGAAGAGATGGAAAGAGGCGAACTGGCAGCGCAGAGGAAAACCAATTTGGGCTGCGGAAGAGTGGAAAGATATCGCTACACGGTTAGAGAAGTTACCTGTGAAGGTTCGGCATGTAGATGCCCATGTCCCCAGAAGTAGAGCTAATGAAGAGCAGCAAAACAACCAGCAAGTACATCAGGCTGCAAAGATAGGGGAGTTGAAGATAGATCTCGACTGGGAGCATAAGGGAGAGTTATTCTTGGCACGATGGGCCCATGATGCCTCAGACCACCAGGGTAGAGATGCCACCTATAAATGGGCACGAGACCGAGGGGTGGATCTAACCATGGACAGTATCTCTCAGGTTATTCGTGACTGTGAGACGTGCGCTGCCATTAAGCAGGCCAAACGGGTGAAGCCCCTCTGGTACGGTAGGCGGTGGTCTAAGTACAAATACGGGGAGGCCTGGCAGATTGATTACATCACGCTGCCTCAAACCCGCCAAGGCAAGCGCTATGTACTAACCATGGTAGAAGCCACCACGGGATGGTTGGAAACCTACCCTGTGTCTCATGCCACAGCTCATAACGCTATCTTGGGCCTTGAAAAGCAGGTCCTTTGGAGGCACGGTACTCCCGAGAGAATTGAGTCGGATAATGGAACTCATTTTAAAAACAATCTTATTAATACTTGGGCTAGGGAACATGGCATCGAGTGGGTATACCATATCCCCTATCATGCACCAGCTGCAGGGAAAGTGGAAAGGTATAATGGATTGTTAAAAACCACCTTAAAAGCATTGGGTGGGGGGTCATTAAAAAACTGGGAGCAGCATTTGGCGAAGGCTACCTGGTTAGTTAACACTCGAGGTTCCACCAACCGAGCGGGTCCTGCTCAGTCTGAGCTCCTTAATATAGTAGATGGGGATAAAGCCCCAGTGGCCCATGTCAGAGGTTTGTTGGGAAAGACAGTATGGATCAACCCTGCCTCGAGTACAGACAAACCCATCCGTGGGATTGTTTTTTGCTCAAGGACCAGGTTATACATGGTGGATAATGTGGAAAGATGGAACAACACGGTGTGTACCTCAGGGAGACCTGATTGTGGGATAAGGCTCATATATGAATGTCATTGTTTGCTGAATGTGAGACAGAAGGAAACTGTAAGTGTCAAAGGTCTGAGCAAGTAAGACGAGAGGAATGCGTAAGTGTCAAAGGTGTGAGTAAGTGAAATGAAAGATTTTTATTGTATGTTCATGATATGGGATAAGGGGTGGAGTGTCATGAGATGACCGCTTTTATCCCAATATCGTGTATTATGTCTGGCAGCTGTGTTTTTTCTCTCTCTCTCTCTCTCTTCACCCCCCCCCCCCCCCCCGGGCCATCTTGCCGCGGCGGGGCGGGGAGGGAGGAGGGAGGGGGACTGGGTGCACTTTGGCTTTTGGCTTTTGGCTGCTTGGCTGGCTGGCCTGCTTGCTTCTGCTTGCTACTTCGCTTGCTTGTTTCTGCCTTAGCCCTAGCTGATAGCTGCCTTTTTCCCTTTGCTGCTTTCTGCGCTGGTTTTTTTTCCCTTTTCTTTTGTCCTCTCTTTCTTACCCTCCCCTGAAGATACTGGACCGGCTCTGGACCTGACCTGGGACATCCGACGTCCGGCGGGATCTCTGGAGCCTGCGAGAGAAGCTTGGCACCCTCCACAACACTGAACTGGTTTTCTTTTCTTTTCTTGTGTTGGGGAGTGTTCTTTTGTTATTTGCCAATAAATAGGTTTTGTTTTCCACTTTGCTCCTCCGAGGAATTCCTTCCCGAACCCGGTGTTTGGGGGGAGGGGTGGTCGGAGGTTTGTTTTTTTGGGGGGGGGACTCCCTTTTGGAGATTTCCCCTAATTTTGTCCTGAACCAGGAGAGGGTCACAGCTTAGGCCAGAACTCAACAGAGGTATCAGAAGCACAGGTTTAGTGCAAGGCACCTCTGGGGCACAGGGACAGAAGCAGAGTGCTGAGGCTCCCTGCCTGTGCTGTCACAGTGGCCTTGGGCTGAGCCTTTTAGGGTGTGCAAACAGTGTCTGCCCGTGTCAGCGCTGTCCAAAATGCTACAAATGCAGCTGATAATTGATTCCTCAGAGGAGCTTGCTGTGTCAGCAAGAGCCAAGGAATGGAAAAAGGATAATCTCAATATATAGCAGAGAAGATGATTGATAGCCTTGCTTTAACTGGGGCTAAATCCACTGCTAATTATGCCAACATCTTTAAATGCAAGGTTTAATACACTTTGTGTCTTCATTAGGAATCTCAAAAGGGCATGTTCAGCGATTGGGAATGTCAAAGGCCCTTTAAAGAGCATTTGAATAAAGTAGATCTCCAGCAATAGGGCATTTAGTTTAGCACTTCTTTTGATCTCTTTTTCAAATAAAGGAATAACCATAAATTAGGACTACTTTAGAAAAAGCAGATGTTCTCTCTGAGATTTAGCAGGACCGGACAGCTGTTCCTCACATTCAGTAGTCACTGATGTCTTCAATTGCATTTAAATTCAAATGAATTCCCATTTTAAAATGGGTACCATAACCCTTTCCTGCTTAGCAGAATTGGTTTTGGGTACTTGCAGGAGCTATTTCAATGTTGATGTCTGCTGGTGGATTAACAGCATGGAGAAAATGAAGTCTCTTCCGCCACAGAATATTAAATTGCTGCTAAATAACATTTTGTCCAATCAGAAAAGAAGAATGGTCTCCAGAGCATTTCAGGTTTTCATCTCTTAGCCAAATCGGACTGTTGCAAGGAGCCTGTTGCTAGTAAACATTTGTCCGTGTTTGATATAGTTCAGTTCAGAAAATGGGCAGAGAGATTTCAGAGACAATATGAGAAAACACTCGTGTTTTGGTTACATTTCAGTCCCATGTGTAGCATTTTTCTTTCTCTATGCCCCTATTTGAGTGGACATTAAAGGAAAAAGTGCCATTAACATTGGGAGGGGAAGTGGCATTAAAATGTGGAGATGCCCAAATGCCAAGGCAATGGGGTCTGGGTAATTCTCTAGAGATGCCCTGAGGTTTGAAACAGCTCTTTGTTGGAAGCCCCAAAAGCATTCTGCCAAAGACACCAGCTGGTCACTGATGTTTCTCATGCAGCTGTCAGGCAGCAGCCATCTCTGGTGGGCTGGAGTTTTGAGGTGTGTTCTAATCCTGCCCTTCGCTGTGTGCCACTGAGCACAGGGAAGAGCCAGATTAGGCATCTGGCACTTGGCATCAAAGTTACAAAAATGGAATCATCCCTTTTATTAGAAATCTCTCCATGTCCTCTCTACGGTACATTTCCAAATCTTCAGTGTGGGTTTAGACAACTTCTTAATGGAAATCAAAGGCAATTGGACATTTCATTCATTGTTCATGCAGAGATTGTGAAATAATTTAGGAAAGATAGGAAGTCTGCCACAGGGACAAGGGCTCGGTTTGGAGCAATTAGTGTTGAGAGGTGGGTGGTTCTGTTTCCAGGATGCTCAGCTGCTTTGCCCGTTTCTGGGCCAAGGGGCTCTGGGTGCTATTTTGCTGCTCTTGGCCAGAGAGGCTGGCAAGAAGCAGAAGCAGAGGTGGATCCTTGTTTGCAGTGAGGCTGGTGGGTAAGGAGCTGTGTCTCTGTCCCGGCAGCGCTTGTGCAGGCGGTTCATGCCAGGAGCCCTGAAGTCGTCCAGCGCGACGCCCTCCCCGTGCTCTGGTCCTGCCTGGGGAACAAGGCGCTGCCTGTGCGGAGCGCCAATGTCCGGACCGTGGCCACCAAGCTCGCCTCTGCCCTCTGCAAGGTGATGGGCACCCAGCTGAAGAAATGTGCTGCCAGCAAGCCTCCACATGTGCAGGAAAACCTCTCCAAAATGTTGGGCTGGTGAAGGCGAGATGTTCTCCAGAAGGCTGAGGAAGTGCTGAGTGGGACACCTCTGGATTTGCCTTTTGTGCTGTGCCAAAAATGACAAAATCCTAAGGAAGGGTGTGCACCTGCCCCCAATCTCTCCATCACATTTCCTAGTCATGGCATGGGGGGCCTGAAGCAACTCCGGATGGAGGACAAGATGAAGAGCAGTCATGGCTCAGCCTCACACAGAGGTGAGGGGGGAGCTGGGCCAATCTCTGCGAGCAGGAAGGGTCTTGTGGCAGCCCAGAGAGGCTGTGCACATTGCCAGGGAACAGCTGTGCCCTGCACGTGCCCCTGCAATGAGCTGTTCTGCTGCCAGTGCCCCTGGAGCTGTAGGGCTGCTGAGCTGTGGGGCAGGCAGAGGAGCAGGAGGGTGCATGTGCAGCTGAGCCGTTCCTGGAGAGCACAGGGCTCTGGGCTCCCTGCTGTCCCAGGGCAGCCCAGAGGCCAGGCTGTGCCTGTGCCAGCTCTGGGCAAGTGGCTCAGGGTTGTGCCCTGGCCTGCCTCAAGTGTCTGCCAGCAGGAGCATGTTTCCCTGTGCAGCTGTTTGGACATTTCCAGGAAATGTGTCCCATGAAATATGGAGCTTCAGCTGCTTTAGGTTTACATGGTGGCCTCTGTTAAACTTTGCCTCTCTGTTAAACTTTGTGTCTCCATTTTGCAGATCTAGCTGGTTACCGTCCTACCGAGAAGTTTTCTCCGGACACTTCCCAAGTTCCCTCACCCACAAAGTCCTCGCCTCCCGTCCAGAAGAGCTCTCTTTCCTCCAAGCTCAGGAAGAAGCTGCCGCCTCTATGAAGAGTGTTTGAAGAATAGGATTGATGTGTTATGCTTCAGAGTTACAGATGTACATATGTTCTGATCTTTAGATGTAGTTTTGAATTATTGTGTTTTGATTGTATCTTTAAAATTTGGTGACATATTTTTAATTGTATGTATTTTTTTGATAATGAAAAGAAAATAAATAGATAAATAAATAAAATATTTATAAACCAAGAGAAGAATGTGAGACCAGGACCTGCTAGCCTAGAAATTATGGGAGTTCAGCTCACTCAATGTGCCAGTGTCTCACCACATCCTTTCCTCATTGGGCCTCTCCTCTTCCTCTTTGGCCATGGTTTCTTTGTGTCCTTTGTGCTGCTCTTTTTTACTTGGCATTACAACAGGGTCACCTGCTGACCTGTTTGAGGGACAAAGGATCCAAAAGATCCTGTCCAGTCAAAGGTGTTTGTCTTAGTTTTGAAAGACAGGAGTCTGCTAAGGAAGGCAGGAGCCTCCCCTGAAAGGGAGAATGTAAACCCTCCCCACCTCCCTGAATCGCTATAAATTTTAAATAAAGGGGCTCTCAGGGAAACAATATGGGAGCAGGAAATAACAGTTCTTTAATAGGGAAGGAAAAAAAATAAAGGATAAAATAAACAATGCAGTACACTAGAACAACACTGACAGAGTCAGAACCCAACCTGACACCCTGCGGGTCAGGATGTTGGTGGCAGTCCAATTGGAAATGTGGCTCAGCCGTCCTGAAGTGTCAGGGGTGGTTCTGTTGGAGCACAGATCCTGTACAGAAGGATGTATTCTTCCGCTGAAGATCCAGTAAATGAGGAGAGAGCTGCTTTTCTTCTGGGGAATCCCGTGGAGAAAGCCGTGCTGGTGTCTCAAAAACTTCTGAAATATATCTGGGTAGCAATGCTTGGCTCCTCCCTCTGGGCGGAGCATCTCACGATGGGATGTTATAGTTCTTATCAGTCATGTAGTGACATTCAGTAGTCTGTTATCAACAGATGTGCCCTCCCAAGGGATGTGTGAATGTGGTCACTCAAAGAGAGAGATAAGGCAAACTGCCCACTTGACAAAAGATAAACTGCCATACAGATGGTAACAGAAAACATCTTACATTGCAATCTTCAACATTATCCACTCCTTTTTCTATTTCTATCTGCATCACAAAGAAACCTTACACACAGTTCTCACTTAAGACTAAGTTTCCCTGTGGTACACAATGGCTTTCTCCATTTTTCTGCATTACCCACGAAGTGTAACCAGATCCTTAAGCAAAAACAACTCCACGGATGGGTTTGTCTTTGCCTGAGGTGGGATTAACCCAAACAGTCTTTCTTTAGATACGTTTCATGTGTACAACAGGGACTTTATCTCCATCCACTGTGTGCAGGAGTTCAGACTGGGCAGGACCAGCTTGATTTATGGATTTTCTGGTGTTGATCATCTAGGTGGCTTTTGCTAGGTTTATTTTTCAATTTTTAAAAGTTCTTCCTTTGCGTGCTTTAAGGGTAGTTTTAAGTAGTCCATTGCACCGTTCAGCTTTCCCAGCAGCAGGTGCATGGTAGGGGATATGATATATCCATTCAATACTATGTTCTGTGGCTCAGGTGTTGATAAGGCCATTCTTAAAATGGGTCCCGTTGTCTGACTCAGTTCTCTCAGGGGTTCCATGTCTGCACAGGATTTGCATTTCCAGGCCCAGGATGGTGTTCTGGGCAGTGGCATGAGACACAGGGTGGGTCTCCAACCATCCAGTGGTGGCTTCCACCATGCTCAGCACGTAGCGTTTGCCCTGGCGTGTCTGGGGCAGTGTGATGGAGTCAATCTGCCATGCTTGTACTTGGACCACTGCCCACCATACCACAGGGGCTTCACTCGCTTGCCCTGCTTGATGGCAGCACACGTCTCACAGTCATGGATGACCTGAGAAATACTGTCCATGGTTAAATCCACCCCTCGGTCTCGTGCCCACTTACAGGTGGCATCTCCACCCTGATGGCCTGAGGCATCATGGGCCCATTGAGCTAGAACAGCTCCTTCTTATGTTGCCAACGTAAGTCTATCTTTGACACCTCTATTTTTGCTGCCTTATCTACCTGCTCGTTGTTTTGGTGTTCCTCACTATCGCGACTCTTGGAGTCATGGCCATCTACTTGACAGACTTTCACAGGCACCTTCTCTAACTGAGCAGCAATGTCTTTCCATTCATCAGGAGCCCAGATCGGTTTTCCCCTATGGTGCCAGTTGGCCTTTTTCCACCTTTCCAGCCAGCCCTAAAGAGCATTGGCTGCTAAATATGAATCAGTATGAAGGTAGAGCTTTGGCCATTTCTCTCTCTTAGCAATGTCCAAGGCCAGTTGAACAGCTTTGAGTTCTGCAAGTTGACTTGATCCACCTTCTCCTTCGGTAGCTTGTGCAACCTGTCCTGTGGGGCTCCATACAGCTGCTTTCCACTTCCGGTTCATCCCTATGATGCGACAGGAAGCGTCAGTGAAAAGAGCGTATCATGTTTCCTCTGGTGGCAGTTGGTTATAGGGAGGAGCCTCTTCCGCACGTGTCACTGGTTCTTGTTCCTCTTCATCACTGAGACCAAATGTGGAGAGCCATGAAGGTATACAGCTGAGGGAAAAGTAAAAAAAGGTAGTTGCAAAGCATTTCCCAGACTTGATTCTATAAATAATTAGGCTCTCTCAATTGCACCACTTTATAAACAATAAGATTCTCAGACAGTCTTCCCATAACAAGCAAAACCTCTGTCCCTGAGCTCTTTGGGAAAAGATAGCTCCCTGGGAACAGATATGGAAGTTTTGGGAACTTTTCATATCACAGTGGGAACGTTGGTTCTGTTTTTAATAAACAATCATAGGTATTGTAAAACAAAAGGAGTGGTTAGAGCTTTCTCTGTTAACCTATCGTGAGCTTGGATTTTGCAATATGCATTAAGTTAATTAACACTGTTATATAAAGTGGCTGATTGATCAATAAATTGGAGTTCGATGCATCATCGGATGGTCGCTTCTCCCTTCACTTCAATAACCAAAGTTCTCACTTTCTGGCCAGTTTGTAATTATCTCTAGAATCTCAAGGTGATTCAAGTTTCCAATACGGGTGCAGTGTGTGAGAGGAGCAATCTATTTACTCCATGTAGCGTCAGTGGTGTGGTGGGTGGTGGGAACTTTTCCTTTGAACATCCACCCCAGCACTGGTAGTCAGGGTGCCAGGAGGAGTTGTGCTTCCATGCCAATCACCTCTGAGGCAGTCTGGACTCCTTCATAGGCAGCCAAGATTTCCTTCTCTGTGGGAGTGTAGTTGCTTCAGACCCTCTGTAACTTCGGCTCCAGAATCCCAGTGATCGGCTTTGAGTTTTCCCCAGGTACCTTCTGCCAAAGGCTGCAGGACAAGCCATGGTTCCTGGCTGCAGAGTAGAGCACGTTCTTCACATCTGGTCCCATCCTGACCAAGCCAAGGGCAACTGCATGAGCGATCTCCTGCTTGATCTGGGCAAAGGCTTGTTGCCTCTCTGGGCCTCAGTGGAACTCATTCTTCTTGCAGGTGACCAGGTAAAGAGGGCTCACAATCTGACTGTATTCGGGAATGTGCATCTTCTAAAAACCTATGGCATCCAGAAAAGCTTGCATTTCCTTCTTGCTAGTTGGTGGAGACATCCCGGTGATTTTGTTGATGACCTCAGTGGGAATCTGACACCATCCATCTTGCCACTTCACTCCCAGGAACTGGATGTCTCGGGCAGGTCTCTTGACTTTACTCTTCTTGATAGCGAAGCTGGCTTCTAGCAGAATCCTGATGATCCTCTCTCCTTTCTCAAATACTTCCATTGCTGTGTTCCCCACATAATGATGTCATCAATATACTGCAGATGTTCTGGAGCCTCACCCTTTTCCAGTGCAGCCTGGATCAGTCCATGGCAGATGGTGGGGCTGTGCTTCCACCCCTGGGGCAGTCAGTTCCAGGTGTACTGCACGCCCCTCCAGGTGAAAGCAAACTGAGACCTGCATTCTGCTGCTAAAGGAATGGAGAAAAATGCATTGGCAATGTCTACAGTGGTATACTACTTCACTGCCTGGGAGTCCAACTCGTACTGGAGTTCCAGCATGTCCGGCACAGCAGCGCTCAGTGGTGGAGTCACTTCATTCAAGCCAGGATAGTCCACAGTCAATCTCCATTCTTTGTCAGACTTGTGCACAGGCTAGGAGGGACTGTTGAAGGGTGAGTGGGTCTTGCTGACCACCCCTTGGCTCTCCAGCTCACGGACCATTCTGTGGATAGGGCTCACGGCATCTCAATTTGTCCGATACTGCCAGCTGTGCACTGTTGAGGTGGCAATTGGCACTCGTTGCTCTGCCACCTTCAGGAGTCCTACTGCAGATGGGCTTTTTGATAGTCCAGGCAAAGTGTTCAACTGCTTGATGTTTTCTGCCTCCACAGCAGCTATGCCAAAAGCTCATCTGAGTCTCTTTGGGTATTTGTAAAGCCCTTCTGGAGGAAATCTATGCCCAGAATACAGGGGGCCTCTGGGCCAGTCACAATAGGATGTTTTTTCCACTCTTTCTCAGTCAGGCTCACCTCAGCTTCCAACAGGGTCAATTGCTGTGATCCCCCTGTCACCCCAGCAATGGAAACAGGTTCTGCCCCCACATGTCCCAATGGTATCAGGGTACACTGTACACCAGTATCAACTAAGGCATCGTGTGGTTCTGATGTGCTAGGCCATTGGATCCACACCGTCCAGAAAATCTGGTTTTCCCGTGTCTCTCACTGGCTAGAGGCAGGGCTCTTCTAACTCTGGGTATACATTATAGAGGTACCTTCCAAGGGATCTGACAGATCATACTCAGCAGCTCGGTCTTGGGAGGCTGAGGCTACCTTCACTTTACTGGAGTTCTCTCGATTAGTGTTTCCCTCCTTGAGTTGACACACCCATGCTGCCAGGACAGAAGTGGGTTTCCCATTCCACCTTCTCATGTCTACCCCATGGTCACACAGAAAAAAACACAGGTCAGCCCGTGGGGTGTGCCCTCTCTCTCTAGCTGGGGGATGTTGGGCTCTGACTCTGGGGCCTGTGACTCGCACTGATGCAGTGTGGGAACTGTTCTTCTTCACCTCCTCCTTCAACTCCCTCATTTCTTCTCTGAGTTCTTGAACTACGGCAGAGACATGAGCCTGCATCGCACCACTGATCATACTTTCATAATTCCTAAGCTTGTTGGCCACAGAACCGACTGTCTCTTGGTTGGTGTTGGCATTAATTGTTGCATTAAAGGTGGTGTATTGGGATGGCCCCAGATTTGCCAGGCTCCACAGCATTTGCCCTGTGTACCTGACTTTGTCAGGGTCATTATCATGCTGTCCATCCCTCCCAAAGAGCACCTCCAATACTGCCACTTCTCTCAGCTGTTGGATCCCTTCCTCAAGGGTCTTCCAGCACATTCTATGGTGCTGGTCCTGCATTCTTTCTTTGTGAACAAACCTCTCTCTGACCCTTATTAAAAGCTGCTCCCAGAGGGAAAGAGACCATGGCTCCTTTACAACAATCTGATTGATACCTGAGTCGTGGGTCAAGGGCCCCAAATTCCTTGCCTCCCCACCATCCAGCTGGACTCTTGTACCCATAAGATCTCAGACCTGAAGTAGCCAGGTTGTATAAGCCTCACGTCCCCTCGTACAATGTCTTTGTGCAGATTACAGAGACTTTCGTACGTCAGGGACTCAGTGATGATCGCAACCTCTGGCTCCCCTGTAGGTTGTGAGGGCCCTCCCCTATCTGGGTGCTCTGCTTTTGTCTTAGATCTCCTTGTTTCCACAGGGGCAACTGCTGCTGGCTGTGTCTGCCTTTGCAATTCAGCTGGAACCTGGAGAGTTTTAACATCTGTGGGTTCCGCTGCTGCACTATTAGACTCTCCCTCTTACAGGCAGGGGGAGGGCTTCTCACCACCTGGGGAAGTGTATTCCTTCAGCACCTGGCCCATCTCACATATCTCCTTCACCAGACCCCCCACCAAATTTGGGTAGTTCACATCTGGGGTGGGCTGTGGGGCAGGGTCAGGCTCTGGGGCAGCAGCATCTCTAGACTCTGGTGGCGTATTAGATTCTGGGGTAGGTGTCAGGGTGGTTATCCAGGTTAGTCTCCCCTTCTCTCTAAATGCTAAATAGAACAGGCCTATCAGCAACACCAGCCACTGTATGATATCATTAAAATTTAGAGTTGATCTGAACCCTTCAAAAACTGATGGGGCGGACCCAAAGAAATGGCTAAAGGGTTGGGAGAAGATTTCACCTGGTGTCATTTCCTTACAGCAGGTGCCATTATTAAAGTAACCTCAAAAACATACTGTTAGTGTGTGATAGCTGTGAATCTGTGTGCCTGCTTTCCAGAGGAAGTGAAAAATCCATGAATTCTTCACCTTATTCACCCATAAAACAAACTGGATAACAGACACAGTAGCCTTGGTTATAGGACCCATGTTTAGATAAGGGCCTATAAATGGGAGAAATACAGCCATGATCACATGCCACCCAAACCAGGGCAAGCTGGACCACATGGGGTCGCTTAATGAGGTTTCTATAGCTACACACAAAAATTAGGTTACTCAAGAACTGTTACTCTCTTTTTGTTTCTGTGCCCTCGAGCCTCACATTGAGCACCAAAATCGTTCTTGGTTTGGAAAGACAGGAGTCTGCTAAGGAAGGCAGGAGCCTCCCCTGAGATGGAGAATGTAAACCCTCCCCACCCCTCTGAATTACTATAAATTTTAAATTAAGGGGCTCTCAGGAAAACAATATGGGAGCAGGAAATAACAGTTCTTTAATAGGGAAAAGAAAAAAAAATAAAGGATAAAATAAACAATGCAGTACACTAGAACAACACTGACAGAGTCAGACACCCAACCCGACACCCTGTGTGTCAGGGTGTTGGCAGCAGTCCCATTGGAAATGTGGCTGCAGCCCTCCTGAAGTGTCAGGTGTGGTTCTGCTGGAGCGGGGGGGATCTGTAGAGAAGGATGTATTCTTCTTCTAAGATCCCGTGGAGGAAGAGGCAGCAGCTGTTCCTCTAGGGAATCCCTTGGAGAAAGCTGTGCTGGTGTCTCAAAAATCTCTGGATTATATCTGGGTAGCAATGCTTGGCTCCTCCCTCTGGGCGGAGCATCTCCCAATGGGATGCTGTAGTTCTTATCAGTCATGCAGTGACATTCAATAGTCTGTTATCAGCAGATGTCCTCTCTCGAGGGAGGTATGAATGTGGTTACTCAAAGAGAGAGATAAGGCAAACTGCCCCCTTGACAAAGGTAATCTGCCATGCAGATGGTAATAGAAAACAACTTGCATTGCAATCTTCAACACCAGCGCACACCAGATCTTGGCAGGGAATGTGCTGACACTGAGAAATTGCCAAATGTTAACTTCCTGTGCCAGCAAACTGCTGGAATTGTGCTGTGCAGGCATCTGAAAAATTCCAGATCTGGACACTGGCAGTGTCAGCACGAGATTGGGTTGGTGTAGATACCAGGTATTTGCCTGGTTTTGCTTTCTTTGCCAGCAAATTGTGGTACTTGGGCTGTGGCGGCACAGGGAAATGTCCAGATCTGGGCATGGGCGGTGCCATCAAACACCAGGTCTGGGTGGTGACAGTCTTGGCACCAAGAAATTGCTGTGTTTTGTCTTCTTTTTCCAAAAAATTGCTGCTCCCCCACTGGTGCATCCCGTGTCACCCCACCTTAACTCCAGCCCTGACTCCCTTCCCCATTGAATAATTTGTACCCTGACCCCTCCTGCCTTCCTTCAGTTATATACCCTGGCCCCAGCCCTGCTCGTGGCTCTTCGCCTCTGGTTCCCTTCAGCGGAGCTTGTGTTCCTGCTGCCTCCTGTTTCCCTCTTCACCCTCACTTCACCTGGACCCTTGGATTTTCCCTTAATAAACACAGCTGGATCTGCTGTGTGAGGAGTCCTCTCATCCCTCTGCTGAGGCTTTGATTGCACCATCCGGGCTCAGGGTCTGCTGGGCTGGGGGAGTTGTCAAGGCAGCCCCAAGTGGAGATGATTTTGGTGCTGCAGGCACCTGACAGCACCTGCCTGGGGAAGCTGCTCTGGCCAACCGCAGCAACCAATTCCTTTTCCCAAGAAGCAGCTCCCAGCGTCCTCCTCCGAAGCCCAGAGAGAGAGGGAGCAGCTGCCCTCAGCCCTGTCCTTTACCGCATCCCAGTTCTCATGGAATGTCCCCCCTCGGAGAGAAACTCCCAGAGAAGAGAAGTGCGAGCAGATCCCCTCCTCCCCTGAGCTTGATCACTTCTTTTGTTTCTTAAGGATCCAGTCCATCAGAGCAGTGGTATTGCACTGAGAGCTGGGACACCAGCAGGGGATCACCCCACACTGCCCAGTGTGCGCCAGGCTCAACAAGATCTGCTTCCCCCTGATTCCACCAGGCCTCTTCCCTGGGCTGTGGTTTTGCTGGATACTGGGTCAGGACAGTGAGAATCTCCTTCATCCATTCATTCACTATTTAGGGCCCTGCAGACACTTCCTCAATTTTTCTCCAAGGTGACCTCAGCCCATCAATGATGTCACAGCTCTTGTCCATCTGGTCAAGAATCCCCCAGGAGGACACTCTGGTGTCTCCTCCAAGGGCCCAAAGCAGCAAAACCCCCGAGCAAAATCTTCCTCCTTGGGTGAGTTCCAGAGCAAACAGTCAAGGCAGTGGCCTGAAATGTTTTCCCAGCTGGGCCATAACACTTCACTGATGGATCCACTTTGTGCCCGGGGAAAGGGATGTGCAGAACCCTTCACTAATGCCCTGGAATGTCAAACAGGAATCACAGCACTGGACAGCTCTTGGGAACCACTTCACTGTGGATTTTCCTTCCTGGAAAGCCCAAGATGTCTGAATGTCCTCCTGGTGCCTCAGGGCTTGGGTAAACAGGGCTTGTCAGAGATGCTGGCAGGGCACCAACACCCCTCCTCTTCACAGAGCACCTCTGTTACCCCAGTTTGCTCCGAGTGGCTGCCTGGGGACAGGTGCCCACTGTGGAGAGCTTTGTGGACAGTTGGTTAGCTGAGAAAGGACACGTCGACATAATGTCGCTGGTTAAGCTTGAAGGGGACAAGTATAGGAGTCAGTAGTCAGTGTCAAATGACAGGCAAGGACATTGTGCCCTTGGTGCAACAGTAGGATAGGGGAGAGCATCTTTGGCAGGAATACGAAGAAAAGTTTCAATAAAATACCCACAAGAATGCAGAAGTAGGTGTAGTTGCCTGATAAGTAACTATCCAATAGTGAGCTCGCCTTTGCAATATGTATGAGATTCATTAACACCGATATAAAGATGCGTGCCTATCAATAAAGTTTGAGATTTGCTGATCACTCATATTGCGTGCCGCATTTCTCCAACCGATCCCAACAGCCCACTTCCCCATGTCCCTGGGATGGGCACATCCTGCTCAGGGCCAGTGCTGGCCTGGGCCCAGAGCCAGGGCCATGACCCAGGTGCTCTGGGAGGGCTCCGTGGCTGCAGGTGTGACAGGATGAGGGGCAGGGCAGGGCATATTCCCCTCTGGACAGTGCTCTGGGCACGGAGCTTGGTCGGGTTTGGCATCTTCACGGAAAGGGATATCGGGTTGTGTGGATGTGGGAGTTGTCACTGCTGAGCCATTCCCCAGCCCTCAGCCTTGTCTGCAGGTGATCAGCATTGCCCAGTGCTCCCCAGTGTCTGCAGTGGCTCTGATGCCAATCAGCCACCTGATCACATGTCCCTTGTTCCCCTTGTTCTCCCAAATGTTGGGTTTGGGGCCGGGCTCCGCTCTGGGGTGTCCCTCAGGGAAAGCTCTGGGAGGGGAGGGGCAGCAGGAGATGGGGGATCTGGCACTGGGGCTGTTGGAGGATGGATTGCGTTGGAGTGGGTGTTGTCCCCAGAGGGTCCCCAGGTGCCTTTGGCTCCCTGCCTGCCCCCCTTGGCCCCCCAGGTGCCTGGGCCCTTCCAGGGGCAGCTGCCCCGTGCAGGAAGCTGGAGGGATGCCGGGCAAGGGGGCTGGATCCGTGCCACCGGTGGGGTGGGAGGGACTCTGTGCCAGGGCTGGGCTTGTGGCCAGGGCTGGGGGCTGTGCCAAGCCGGGCTTTGGCCTGGGGGCTGGCAGGGAGAGTGCAGGGAGGAGTCCCGGCAGGGATAAAGGTGCTCCTCACCTGCTGCAGCCTCAGGCAGCGCTGCCCAGAGCCAGAGGAAGATGAAGGTGGCTGTGCTCAGCGTGGCCCTGCTCTTCTCCATCCTGCTGTGCCCCCCGGCACAGGCCAAGGTGAGGCACCAGCCAAACGCTGTCCCCACATCCTGCCCTTTCTGGCCTCCCATCCCACCCTTTTGGTCCCTCCTCTGTGTCCCATTCAGGGTCCCCAGGTGCCCTCCTGCTGACCATTCCTGAGGCCTTTCCTTCCATGTCCCCCCTCAATCCTTTGCCTTTCTTCCTGGCCACTGCAGAGGGGTCCCCCTGTACAATTCCCTGACTCACCCCCACTCCCACACCATCTCCCAGTCCTGTTGCTTTTGTCCCCACCTGTCCTTGTTCTTCTGTCCCCACCAAGCCCCTCCCCTTGCCTCCCCATGTCCCTACAGCTCAATTCCTTTCTCCTCCCCTGTACCTCACACCCTGCTCCTTCCAATCCCCCAGCCCTGTCCCCTGGGCCCTCAATTGACCCCAGATCAGTGTCTTTGGGTCTCCCCCCACCTCAAACAGATCTCCTTGGAGGCCCTGAATTCCCATCCCTCTGCCTGCACCCTCCTCCCTGCACCCATTTCCCCCCTCAGCCCCACAAGGTCCAGTCCAGACCCAGTCTTTGTTCTCCTTTCCAGGCACTCCTGGCAGGAACCCAAGATGATCTCCAGGAGGTGAGTGGGCTGCTGGCATTGGAGGGCATCCCCTCAGGGAACTGGGGGGCAATTGTGTCCCCCCATCCCTCGCTGGCACCGGGGACATCCCAGTGACAAGCGAGGTCTCCTGGTCTCTCTGCAGTTGGATTTAGACAATGTTGCGATCCTGGAGACGCCTCTGGTGGGTATCACGAGTTCTGCCCATGTCAGACCCTCCCCTTGCATGGCCACCACAGCCCAGGCCATCCCAATCTGTCCCAACACAGCCCAGTGTACCCCTCCTGACAGCCCAGACAATGCCCTGCCCCAGGGCTCCTCCCCAGGGAAGCCTTTGCCCAGGGCCCTGCTGCATTCCATCCCTGTCACCCCCAGGACCCCCTGGATGAGCCAGGACGCAGCCCCTGCCCCAGCTGTGCCTCTTGGCCAGGAGCCCAGTGCTTCTGGGCAGCAGCACAGCAGCTCCTGCACCCCATTGCTGCCACAGCCCCTTCCCCAAGGCCCTCCTGGTCTCCCCTGCCTCCCAGTGCAGCCCGGTGTCCCCAGTGTGTCTCTAACGCTGCCTTTGTCCGCAGCCCCCTGTGGCTGAAAAGCTGCGGGCTCTCCTGCGGCAGAAGCGCCTGGCTGCCTCTCTGGATGCCTAGGTGAGCCGTGCCTGCAAGGACAGGGCTGGGGACAAAGCCCATCCATGGCCAAGTTGCTCCAGAGGTCACGTTCTGGGCTTTGTCTTTTAGGGTGTGAAGGACCAGTGTCCTTTTTCCTCTCCAGTGGCATGAGGAGATGATCGTCCATGGAGGAACCCCCTGAACCCTTTGAGCCCTGGGCTGTTTCCCCTGAATAATTAATCATCAAAATCAGTAAACCCTTTCAGCAAAGCTTTGATCCTTGTCTGTCTGTGTGTCCATGGGTCTGGATTTCCTCCTTTCCAGTGGTCCAAGTCAGGCAAGGTCTGGGCTCTGCTGCCTTGACAAAATCTGTGCCTTCACCCAGACAAATGGTGTGTTGTGAGTTATGCAGAGTCCAGGGGATGTGGGTTGACCAGGGGAATGGTTGTCCAGGTGGTGAGAAAGGCTTTGGTTCACTGTGAGTGTGGTAGGAATGATCTGGGTTTAAAAGAAAAAAAAAAATTTAAAGAAGCTTTCTTTTAAAACTTTTTCTCTCTTTGAGACATGACCATTCACTTCTTAAAATTTTGAAAGGTTTATTGAAACCTTAACAAAAATTACAACAAAAGGACTAAATAAGGAAAAGTTACAGTGCTGGGAGCCTCCCCCACTTGGTGGCTGGTAACCACATGGCTGGCTCATCCACACAATGGCTGCTCTCCCTTTTATATCCTTGCTGTTGCAACAGGCAGCCCTAGCTCCTCTCAAAGGCTGTCTGTTGACTCTTCCTCACTGTCCATTGGTGTAGACTGCTTTCTTGGAACTGCATTGGAGGGCAGGTGTTGCCAAACTGTGCCTCTTAGGAACAATCTGCCCCCTCCCCAAATGCCCGGACTACCAAGATCATCCCGGGATAACAATGCTGGGCAGGGGGGACATATTGCAGTAACATAACTATACATCTGTGCAACTTCTCTTAACATACTTATCATGTTCACCCTTTAATTGGGAGAGCCAACCATCTCATTACTCATCTCTAACACTGTGGCATTCACATTCTCTGAAAAAATCCCTCCGCCTAGGATTTTTCTCCTGGGAAGCTGAGAACCCTCAGAGAAAAAGGAAAACAATTCTTATCTCATTTGCTTCTCCTGTGTTGTGCTCATGTGTGTATTGACACTTGGCATATAAGGGGTGATCTTCACTTGGCAAGCTTGTACGTGAAGTGGCAAGGGTCATTGAACCCTGCCCTCCGTACCCCGCGTTATCTCTTGCTTATGCACTATTATTTGAACCAAATTATCCCTTATTTATATATTTTCTAAACTATTTAATTAAAATTGCTGCTACCTTAAACATTGTTTGGTTTTATTTGATGGGATAATTGGGCAAACATAACATATGTAAACAAACCCATAGCTGTACACAAGGACAGAAGCAGATTTCTTCTTCACCAGGCTGAAGAGAGTGGTTTTATTATTCGAAAAACAAAAGCCAAACTACCCCAAGTCAAATATACATTCTCCCACTACATTTAGACATTACAACAATAAAAATGCACTGTAAAACTACTGCAGTAAATTAGTCAGTTAGGAACAATAAACAGGGCACATGTTAATAGTATCCATATCTATCTTTGGATAGATGAGCAATTACAATCTGCATCCCAGCTCATGCTCAGTATTTACTACAATCTCAAATAACAATAAAGTCAAACACAACAGATGACTGATGTTCCTACCTTCTGCTTTCCAAACAGAGTTTTAAAAGATAGTTTATTGTAAAATCACTCTCAAGTATGTTCAAGGCCTTGGGAGCTCTCTAAGCTTAATTAACAACAGAAATAAAAACTATATCTTCATTACAAAGTTATAAAGATCACAACTTTAACATCACACATATAGAATCCATTTTAATATTTGTGTAAAGCCAGTATTATAATATTATAATTTGCATATAGCAACCTATTTGTAATATTGCTGAAAGAAGGCACACTTTTCTAAATGCCTACTGGCTGTGGTAACTGCTAAAGGTAATGTAGATTGGGCTCTACTACTGTTTACTCATCTTTCTGTTGCACAGAAATCTTGGATACCTTAGTGCATACATCTGTAATTCTGACATTTTCTGAAATTAAAGCGAGAGGAGAAATGGGCTAAATTCAGGTACCTAAAGTTACGTATCAAGATTTGCAGACGTAAATCAAATACACAAGGAAAGCTTTTCATCTGCCCTTTTCAATTATCCTAATTACATTTTCAGCTAACCCCTTGGCTCACTTCAGGCACATCCCTGACTGCCTCTCTCCCAGCAGCTCAGAGCTGCATTGCACAGCGCTTGCTGTGCGCCACAGAGCACAAAGCAGGCTGGCCTGGTGGGCCAGAATATTTCTGCCGAACACTCTGCATCTCACAGCTTTGCTCTGGCTCAGTGCAGAACTGCAGGATTGCAGGCGCTTCCTCCCAGAGCTGCGTGAGGCGCTGGCTGCTGCAGATGTGCCCTGCCAAGCTGTCCCTGCCTCACGCTGGCCTCGCTTCCCCTGGCACAAGTGCCAGGCCTGAAGGAGCTGCCCTCTGTTCCAGCCTGCCGAGCAGCGCGGCTCCCTGCCCCGGTGCCCAGAGTGCTGCACACACTGCTGGCCTTTGCCAGGAGTTGCAGGGCAGCCAGCAGAAGAGGAGGAATCCTCAGCCAGCCCAGCAGCCCGCGGCTGCCCTTGGCCTTTCTCTGCTCCTGGGCACACTCCAGACGGCCAATGCCTCCAGGCTGGGCTGTGCCCAGCACGGCTGCGCTTCCCCTCAGCAGCAGCCAGCTGCCACCTGGGCTCTGAGAGCGGAGGATTCGCCCGCTCCCAGGCAGAGGCACCCAGGGCCCGGCTGCTGCCTCTTGCAGCTCCAAGGGCCTCCTTCCAGCCTGCCTCTGCCGGGGCTCAGGCTGCTCCGGCCTCTGCTGGGGCTCCGCTGGGTCTCCAGCCCGGGCAAGGCCGGGCCCGCTCTCACCTCACAGGCGCTGACAGCTCTGCACCACAGGAGACCTTCCCGAGCACCCTCTCTGATCTTTCTGCTTTCCCACTTGAGCAAGGCTCTCCTCCAGCCAAAGACATTGCACCTAGGGATACAAATCCAAGTGGCAGCAACCCCAATGCTCTCCAGTCACAGCTGAAGGCCTGCATCTGCGCAAGATGTTTGGGCTGCTCCATTCTTCCTTTGGTTTTGCCTTCAAATGCCATTGCCCTTTCTTCCTCAACTAGAAGTGTCACAGATGTACCAAAACGGGCCAGTGTGCTGGGCAAAGGCAGTGTGCTCTGGAGATGATGAATGAAGAGTCTTCCCAACTTTCAAAGCACACTGCAAAAAACACCAATCACTTATTTTAAATTTCAACAGTTTAATAGCAATGAAATGGTTATTAAGATAGTAATAAAAGTTAGAGTAATAAGAATTTGGACAATCAGAGTTTGAACAGGACAATGAAAACAAAGACATACGGACAGTCCTGGTGCCTCCTGGGCAATTATGCCCCGAAAGAACACAGGCTAGCAAAGGATTAGCCCTTAAAAGCAGTAGCCTGTTTAATATTCATATATCTTATACATGGTGCATAAATTCTTTTCAAACAAAGGGTGTTCTCTGCTTATTGTCAAGTTCTCCCCTTAATCCTATTGGCTCCTCAAAGTCGGGAAGGAGGTGGAAGAAAGTTGGTCTTTTCCAATAAGGATGCAAGAACTCTGCTTTTGGGGATTTAGGTGCCCTGTTGCTGTTATCTCTGGGCAAAGAATTTCTTGATTACCCCATCCCTTTCTTGAGCTAGTTGAAAAAGTATCTTACATTGCATAATTTCATTTTACATAATGTTATAACCTAAAACTATATTTACCACTGAAATAATCACCAATATAGCTGGACGGGACGTACATGAGCTTGTCTGGCCTTTGCTGCCTGACCAAATTGTTGCAACTGTGGAATTTTACCCCAGAGACACTTTTGGCTAGCTGGGTGCTGTAGCTGGGCGCTTGGAGGCAAGTCCAGGCATGCAGGAGCTCAGGTTTACCTCTGGTGGAGAAGCTTTAAGGCGAGGTGAAGGAAAGGAGTCGGTTCTGATGGATGGTTTCTATGGGGAGCTTGATTCCTGGCCCACAGGCCTCTGAATCCAGCAATGGCTCCCGGAGAACTCCCAACCGCATGGTTTGCTCGCCCTTTTACCCGGGGCAGAGGGGCAGGGAAGGAACACGGGGACCACCAACCAGGTACGGGCGGGGAAGTGTCAAGGGACAGAGGACACCTGGATGGCCCAATGTCCTTCCAGGAGGGGAGGGCATCTTTTTAATTCTGCCAATCACTGGATGCCCTTCTGGAATGCCTGGATTGACAGACAGCGCTCAGCAGGGAGCAGGGTGTGGAAAGGAGGGATTGTTATGAACAAAAATTCGGTTAATATTTTTTTTGTGAGAAAAAGTTACAAAAAGGCAGCCAGACCACGGGTAGCTGCTGAAGTTCTTCGTGTTTTGTTATTGTAATCACGAGTCGTTGTGGCTAATCGCTCCTTTTGTATCAGCAGAGCCTCGCCCGAGGCTAAGTTGTACCTTTCCCAGAAGGGTGGGAACCTTCCCGAACAGTAGAAGAGACCTGAGAAGGTCAGGGGGGCTATGCAAAGTGACTCCAAGACCACAATGCAGCATGGGTCCCCCGCTGTACGGAGAAAACCCCAAAACAACGAGCCACCTAAGAATTGAGAGACTGGAGTGATGTCTGGACGTGAGGAGCCGAATGCTGAGCCTGCAGAGACGCGGAACACCTTCGGACCCTCTCGCCCTGACCATGAGAGACGACCCCGGCGGTGAGACCAGGCCGACTGAGCCGGCAAAAGTACCATCTGACGGGGAATCACGCCCTAAAGGCTCCCGCGAGGACTGGATTCCCCCAGCTCTGCCCCTTGTGGACAGAGCTGTGCATTTCCTCCTCCTCTGAGTCGCTTTGGGAGAGACGACGGATGCTGCAGACCCGTCGAGCTGCCCAACCCTGAGCTGATCACTTTTAATAAAGGCATTAAAAAGGAGAAGAAGTCTCCTGGCCCTTTGTTTATTTCAGCTGGGGGCGCTCGTCCGGAATAGCCACGCCGCAAGAAGACTCAGGACTGGCCATCTTGGGGACAGCTGGCTACCAGGACCAGAGAGATCGGCTCAGGACAGCGACGCAGAGGAGCACCGGAGCACCGGACTGGTGAGAAACTCGGTGGTGGGAGTGGGAGACGTGTGCATGTGTGTGAGTGAGACGAGGGCCGGCAGCCGGACCTTCGAAGCGAGTGGGACCCCTCAGTACCGCTTTTCCTGACTCCTGCGAAGGGGCAGGCCGGAAACAGGGGAAAGCGAGTGGAATTAGCGTGAGTGAAGTTGTCTCCCAAGGGGGAATAAAGGGCCCCCCCCCACTCCGGGCGTGCGGAGTGAATTACTGTGTATGAGTGGCACGCACCCAAAGTAAGTCCTGACAGAGGAAGGTCAGGCACTTTTGTAAGTCTCGAGAAGGATTCGCGTAAGATTTGTCAGTCCCGAGAAGGATTCGGGTGTTTTCGCAAGCCCTGCAGGCAAAGTAAGTCCTGACAAAGGGAGTCAGGCACAAACCCCAGCGAAGGAGGCTGTGGTTTGCTTTTAAGTCCTGATACGGTGAAGCCTAAAAATTGGCGAGTTAGGCAAACTAAAAATCAGGCAGTTGTTTTTCCTGACTGAGGGAGTCAGGCACGACCCGGATTCTTGGCCGAGGCATCGTGTGTTCAAGTCCCGATAGATATAAGACCTGACGAAAGTTGGGCAATCAAGAGATTGGGCAGTTGTTTCAGTATAAAGTCCTGAGCATCAGGCAGAAATTTGAAGTTCAGTGGAGGAGGCTGAAGCTCCTCAAACAAGGTTTTTTGAAACTACCGGTCAGTTGAGGCACCTTTGAGACTTTGTTATTGAGACCTGAAAAATGGGATGTTGTAATAGTAAAAAGACCGGCAAGAGACTGAGGTATGTACATCCCAATAGTCCCTTAGGAGAACTGTTAGAAAAATGGGATTCTATAGAGGCCACGGAGGGATTAGATAAAGTGAAAATGATCCATTATTGTATGGAAGTCTGGCCAGAATTAGAGGTGCAAGGAGGATGGCCTTGGTGTGGGACAAAGGATAAGTGGATGTGCCAACAATTAAATAATTATCTGACAGCTCGAGGAGATACTGATCCTGAGCAATTACTGTATATATCTTGCTGGGTAAAGAGCGCTATTGGGGATGAAGGGGTGCGGATTTGTAAGGTACAGAGGAAGAAAGAAGGGAATGAAGGAGGGGATGATAGAACTAGTAAAAGATGGGACCCCCTGGATTATTTGCCTCCTTCTGCCCCTCCACTTTATAATCCTCTTCTTCAAGCATCTCAAATGGCAGGTCCGGTTCCTCCCCCAGCTGCCATCTCACTACCACCTGCTCAAACTCCTCCTTCTACCTCTTCAGCTTCTGCTATGATAAACCCAGTATCTCCTCCAGTTCCTTCTGCATCACCACAAGCGCCTATTCCACCTGCTGCATTCTCCACCCCTTCTCCAGCTCCACTTAATATCCACTCAGGCTCTTCTCCCCCTCCTATTGCTGTCCCTTTACCTCCTCCTAGTTGGGACACGAATGCCTCCTCGCCTGATAAACAGCTATCAGCAAATACACCTGCTGATGGGCAGAAAGTTCAAGGTAACCCAGATATTCCTCAAAGTAGTTTGGCATCTGAAGATGGGCCATACTGTAGCACCAGATCCAAGACCTCCAAGGTGGAGAGACTCTTTCCCCTCAGAGAGGTTCCTATGGGAGGAATAGCGGGAGGTGTTGGCTTTGTGAATGCTCCCCTAACTGCTTCTGAGGTGAGAGGATTCAAGAAAGAGTTAAGGCATTTAGTGGAGGACCCAGTGGGCATAGCCAACCAAGTGGAACAATTTCTAGGTCCAAATATCTACACTTGGGGGGAGATGAATTCCATCCTGAGTATATTATTTTCCCCAGAAGAGGTCCAGATGATAAGGGCGGCTGGCATAAGAATATGGGAGAAAGATAACAGTCCAGGACCCCAGGTGCCAACAGGTGAACAGAAATTGCCACTAACGGATCCCAGCTGGAACCCTAATCAGGAGGAGGGGAGGAAGGCCATGAGGGAATATAGGTCTTTGATGATACGGGGGATCAAAGAGTCAGTTCCCAAAGGAACTAATACCCAATTGGCATTTGAGGGTGTACAAGAGAAGGATGAAGCTCCTGCTGCCTGGCTTAATCGCCTAAGGCGGAACTTCCAGTTGTACTCTAGAATAGACTCAGGCACCCCGGAAGGTCAAATGCTGTTAAAAGTCCAATTTGTTACCAAATCTTGGCCTGATATAAGGAGAAAACTGGAAAAGATGGAAGATTGGCAAGAGAAGGACATTAATGAGTTATTAAGAGAAGCATTGAAGGTGTATTTAAGGAGGGAGGAAGAAAAAGCAAAGGCCAAGGCTAAGATCATGGTTGCTGTAGCTAGAGAAAGCGCAGGGTGGGCGGGTCCACCACCAGGAGGAGGCAAGGATAGGTCAGTACTGTCAGGTGCAAGAGGGATGGAGACACCTCAAGGCCCTTTGAGAGAGCGACACTGCTATTACTGTGGAGAGCCAGGACATGTCAGGAGGTTTTGTAGAAAGCTTAGTCTCGATGTGGCAATAGCCAGGGAACAAGATAATTTAGGGAAGATCCTTAGAGGTGACGATTAGAAGGTCAGGGGCTTTACACTATAGGGGACCCAATGCAACATCTAGAAGAGCCCCTGGTAAACTTTGAGGTGGGCCCCCCAAATGAAGAATTTGAATTTTTGAGTAGATACAGGAGCAGGTAAGTCCTGTCTCAACAAAGTAACATCTGAAGTTAGACAAAAAAAACCAGCTAAGTAGAAAGGATATCCAATAGCACCAAAACTGGCCAGTAATACTTAACGTGTAATAAATTATGTGAAAGTAAAAGGTACCTTATTGTTGTCTTGTGTGTGTGAGAGTGAGTCACGAAGTCAGCCTCAACTTCCCGGGCAGGTGGGAAGGGGGCAGTGCAAGTGTGTGTATGTGTGACCTGCAAACCAGGCTTGTGTCCCCCGGGCAGGTGGGGGCTGTGGCCAAAGAGTGTGTGTGACCTGCGAACCAGACTAGTGTTCCCCAGGTGTGTGAGGGAGCCATAGCTGTAAGAGCGTGAGTGACACACAGACAGCCTCACAGGTGAATGTGCACCAGAGGCAACTAGAGTCAGGGCCCTTCCAAGAGGCCCAGGGATACTGAGACCTGTGGGCCAACCCCAGGGTGAGGGGGGGCTACAGGGACCCGTGATTTTCTAGCAATAATGATCCAGTTTGTGTCTTGAAGGTGTGAAGGAATGTGTGGGAGTGAATATAGACAAATTAGAATAGAGGTAATGTAGATTGTGCATTATAAGTTTTACCACATTTCCTTAGAGAGAAGTGTATTGTGTAGAAGAATAGTGTAAGAAAAAAACCCCAAAAATTTAAGTGTAAGGGGTTGAAAGAAATATTTAAGCTTTAAGTGAAAGTAAGAAACAGAAGCAAGAGGTAAATAAGATCTTGAAAATAGAACAGAAAACCAGTGAATTAAATACACAGAGATATAAGAGAATAAAAATACTTTGGGAGTTAAGTTAGCTGAGAAATACAACTCCTTGCAAAATACAGAGTATGCAGAAGTTGATGAGAGAAACATGCAAGCTATGGAAAAAGAGAAGTTAAGCGATAACATTAAACAGAGAAACTGAGTTTTGATAGAATCATAACATTGCAGACAATTAATGCCTGTGTTTGAAAGCCCGTTTCAGGTACTCTTCATGACTAATTTGACTGTGCAGACCAAAGGAAAAAGGTTGGACTCACATCACTCTCACCCCCTGGCATTGGACCAGGATTCAACATCAGTTTTTTTCTCCCTCTGGCATTCTGGCATTGGACCGGACTGCACCCCATTCTCCCTCTGGCATTGGACCGGAATCCACCCCTTTCTCCTTCTGGCATTGGGCCAGACTCCCAGTTTTTCCCTCTGGCATTGGGCCAGAGTCCACACCACTCTCACCTCCGGGCCCTGGACAAGGATTCATCTGCTTCACAAGCTAAATCACCTGAGTATACTGTGGTAAAAGGACCAAAAGATTTAAAGTTGACTCTCAGAAAGAAGAGTCAAATAGACTGAACTGTGTGGGAAAAAATTGGTATCAAGAGTTCTAATATTGCTTAAAATGTTTCAGAACTGTTCTGTGTAAACTATGTTGGTAAAAAGTTTAAGACTGTAAATAAGAATATCTGATTAAGTTCCTTAATTTAGTTCTAAAGACTCCAGGTTAATCCTCTACAGAACACTCCCCTGGGGGGGGAAACCAAAATTGGTAGGGAACAGACCAAGAGAGGTTTAACCAGAGAAGCAGGTAGAAAGGACTCTAAAGAGCTTGGGAGCTTTCCTCAGTAAAATTCCCCAAGAGGCAAGGCCGGGTGGGCAGACTGTGCAAGATGACCCATACCGGACTCTTGGGAAGGGTAGTACTGATGGCTCTGATTGCTGGTGGTGCTCAGGGGAGCCCAGCCGAGCGGTGCAGAGAATGCTACCAATCCCTCTATGAGGAGGAAGTGAGCTCCTTGTCGAGAGTCCACATCAGTTCTAACCCTGATTGTGTTAACCTCTCCCAATTGGTCCTTTATCAGAAAAATAAGAGAGTGTATTGGAGAGCATACAATACTGCCACTTTTAGGCAGCCACTCCTAGGAGAGTGCCCTATAGGGGAAGCCTGGTTGTGCTTTGAATGTGATGCTGCTGAAACAAGCTCAGCAGATCTAGTAAAAAGCAAAGAAATGGTGAAAATGGTAAGAAAAATTGTTTGTTACAAGTATTTATATGAGTGTACTGGAAAGGAGATAAACCCCTTTTGGAACACATTTCAGGGGAGCCCTAAACCCCTAGGTTTGATCTCGTCTGGCAACTGCATTGCTAGAGTGATAAAACCAATTTTCTTATTACCCAAAGAAACTGGATCAAGTTTGGGAGTTCCTATATATAATGATTTGGGAGAAAATAAACAGAACCGAGAAAGTGAAAAAGAAATTGAGAAAATCCAAAATTGTAAAAGCCATATTCGGACCCCAATACCTATGTTAAACAAAGTCATCAGGCTCCAGGCAGTATTAAAAATAAAGAATTCAATTATTAGGAACATTTCAAACGAGATAAAAAGATTAGCATGTGTAAAAAATGAAGAACAAACTCCTACACTTGATTCCAGTGGGTGGGAGAACCTGGAGATTTTCAAAAAGGATGTATGGGAAAAGGTAGTTTTTCTCACTGTGTGTGTACTTGGAGGATTGCTTTTTTTACTATGCTTATTTATCTGTTTTATTAGAATAGTACTTGCCGTGCAGACCAACCTGAAGAAACCAAGGAAAGTAACAAAGTTAAGTAACCATGAGTACCAAAGTGCACAAGAGATTTATAGTAGATTAAAAAAAAAAAATTGTGAGTTGATGCGAGCTTAGAATTTAAGCTCGATCAAAGAAAAAGAGGGGGGACTGTTTTGAACAAAAATTCGGTTAATATTTTTTTTGTGAGAAAAAGTTACAAAAAGGCAGCCAGACCACGGGTAGCTGCTGAAGTTCTTCGTGTTTTGTTATTGTAATCACGAGTCGTTGTGGCTAATCGCTCCTTTTGTATCAGCAGAGCCTCGCCCGAGGCTAAGTTGTACCTTTCCCAGAAGGGTGGGAACCTTCCCGAACAGTAGAAGAGACCTGAGAAGGTCAGGGGGGCTATGCAAAGTGACTCCAAGACCACAATGCAGCATGGGTCCCCCGCTGTACGGAGAAAACCCCAAAACAACGAGCCACCTAAGAATTGAGAGACTGGAGTGATGTCTGGACGTGAGGAGCCGAATGCTGAGCCTGCAGAGATGCGGAACACCTTCGGACCCTCTCGCCCTGACCATGAGAGACGACCCCGGCGGTGAGACCAGGCCGACTGAGCCGGCAAAAGTACCATCTGACGGGGAATCATGCCCTAAAGGCTCCCACGAGGACTGGATTCCCCCAGCTCTGCCCCTTGTGGACAGAGCTGTGCATTTCCTCCTCCTCTGAGTTGCTTTGGGAGAGACGACGGATGCTGCAGACCCGTCGAGCTGCCCAACCCTGAGCTGATCACTTTTAATAAAGGCATTAAAAAGGAGAAGAAGTCTCCTGGCCCTGTTTATTTCAGGATGATTGACATACCTGGCAGGGAATTATCAGGGAGGAACCTGGGGTATCTGAGGCGAACCATGACATCACACTGCAACATACCACACTACCTAAAATATATAGTACTACTAACTAAGACAACATAACACGTACATTTTGTTAATTTTTTTTATATATATATATATATATATTTATATATATATATATATATATATATAAATTTTCATATCTCTGAAGAGCCTGTCCTGTAATATGTGCTTTTCACAACACCAAAGAAGCCATTGCACGTTTAAGAGACAGCTGACAACTCAGAAGGAAATGCTCAGCTTGTTCACAGGGTGAGAAAGAAAGGATTCTTCCAGATGAGTTAAAGTTTCAGAAACTTTATTTATTTACAATCCTACTCTATAATCCTGTAGGGTGGTATTTACAGAAAAATGGACAGGCACTAAATGAACCAGCCTAACTTTCTGGAGTTAACTAAACTAACTAACCTTCTTGGACTAGGTCAGGGTTTTAATAAAGCTGCATTCAACTTTGTGGATAAAAAGTTGATGTTGCGAGCAGGAAGAAGAAGCAGAAGAGTTGCTGACAGACAAAGGGGTAGCAACCCAAATAAAAATACCCTTACAGCATCTACCAATCAGATTAAGAAAAAGATGCAACCAAACAATGCATGACTACAGAAAGCTATAGGATAGGAACTAATTATAAACTATGTTTAGAAGCACAATAAATGGCTTCTCCTTGATTCACACTAAATTGTGGAAAGTCTTTTTTCTTTTCTCCACATAGTCCTACTGTAAATCCTACTCTAAATCCTACTCTACAGTCCTACTCTACAATCCTACTCTAAGATGGCTATGGAGAAAATGGTCCTATACGATTATAGCACTGTTTGCTTCTCCATCCTCCTCTTCACTGAGATGATGAGTGGTGCCAGGGTGGATGCAGCCTCGGCTGATGTTACAAATGGATGCTGTTCACAAAAAAACCCCACAAAAAACCAAAAAACGAATAGAAAAACAAAAACAAAAAAGAAAACAAAACACAAACAAAAACCCCAAAACAAAACAAATAAACCAAAAACAAGCAACAAACCAAACAACAAAAAGACAAAGAACAGTGAAAAGTGAACCATTACTTTCCAAGCTCAGTGCTTCACAGGCTCAGTTGGGATTGCTCTGGGTCCTAAAAAGACCCAGAAAGAGGAGCAGTGGGACCATCTGCTACCCAGCAGTCATGTGCAGGACCCTGCCATCACAGGCAAACCTGGCCAAGAATCCCACTCATCCATTTATTCAGGTTTCTTTATCTTGTTGGGATTTTTGCCCTGCCAGTGCTCTAGAAATGGTGCTTTCTGTCCCTGGGTTTTCGTCCTTTCAGGAAACTCCAAGGGCTCACATGGGTCCCTGCCTTTGAAAGACAGGCACTGTGCTGATTCCCACAGGGACAGAAAGCAGTGTCTACCTTTCCATGCCCTGGCCCTCGTGTGCTGGATGGCTCCTTCCTTCCCAGCAGGGCCAGCCCAGTGGCACTGGGCCCTGCAGTTCCCTCTCTGCCCCACAGCCTGGCAGTAACCCTGGCACAGTTCCCGTCTGCTTGAGCGTGCCAGGCAGCAGATGGGGCTGGGACAAGTCCCTCCCAGCTGCCCCTGTTTGTGTGGCAGAAACCTCTAAGGGTGGGCTGGGGGGCACAAACCAGGGCCCCTCAGAGTGAGGCCCCCACAGCCCCTCCTGCCCACAGCCAAATCTCTGACTGCTCAGTTGGGACTGGCTTCCTTGGGCTCCTCCACCACCATTTCATGTCTCTGTACCCTGCATTGCTCTGCTTCAATTCTTTTGCCATGAAAGAAAACTCAACACTCCACCAAATTACAAAAGAGGGTGACAGAAACAGTCAGAGGACAGAGCACCTCTACTCTCAGGAAATGCAGAGGGAGCTGGAGTTATTCAGTTTTGTGAAGAACAGGCCCCAGGGAGACTTTATTGCCACTTTCCAAGATTTCAGAGTGGCTTTGAAGAAAGTGGGGGACATCTTTTTTAACAGGGTCAGTTACAATAGGATATGGACTAATATTTTTAAACACAAAGGGCATCTAATCAGAGTAGGTCTAAGGAAGAACTTGTTTTCTTGGAGCATGGTGCAACCCTGGCACAGCTTGCCCCAAGAGCTTGTAGGTGCCCCATTCCTGCAACCATTCTGGCTCCGGTGGCAAAGGGCTCTGAGCAACCTGATCTCTTTGAGGATGTCCCTGCTCATTGCAGGACACTTGCACCACAGGACCTTTACAGGGCCCTGCCACCCAGCCCAGTCTAGGATTCCTCACTGTTTTCATTTGAAGAGCACCAAGAATGGAGGTGAGGAGAAAGGGAGCTCATCTGCTGCCTGGGGCTTGAGTGGAGGAGGAGCCGATCCCTCAGAGCCTGTTTCACCTGCAGCCCCTTCACATTTTACCTGCAGGAGCTCCTTGGCAGACCAGCGCCGCGCCTCGTCTCTCTGCAGGCAGCAGCTCAGGAAGTCACGCAGGCAAGATGAAAATAGGTTGGGCTGCTGCAGCTTTTGTCTTCCTCCTGTGGCTATCAGGAGTTGAGGCTGGGGATAAAAAAGAGACACCAGGCTCCACCTGCTTCTTTCCCATCTGTCCCTGCTCTCCCAGATCCCATTGATTCAGCTCCACTCTGCAGTGGCAGTTTCTGCCCTGGCAGAGACCCAGAGATGACTTTCCTTTGCCAACCAAAAACCCAAACTCCGATGCAGCCACAGCTTTCCCACTGTGCTGCAGATCTTGCCTTGGCAGCTGATTTCATTGCCTGACCTAGTTAGTGGGAACTACATCAGCACAAGCACATTTCCTTCCCTGAGGATTCATATCAGCTTGAGAGGCCTTTTGGAAGAAGGACTTTGCTATACTAACTCTACTGTTTCCAAGGGTTAGGATATGAAAAGTATCTCTGCAGTGCTTCTTGTCTCTTAAGCACAGCTGCCATAAATCAAAACCAATCAAGCTTTTTGCTTTGTTCTTGAAAACACTGGGAATTGGAAGGAAAGAAAGGAAATCCACCAGGTATTCCTCAGGTAAGGAAACAAACATTTGGAATCTCATCTTCAACACAGACACATTAAGATGCATGCACAAATGTACTGCAATGAAAACGGCTGCTGGGACACACAGGAGCCACCTGCAGCTCTGTCTCTCAGCAGTCTGAAAATTTCTGCTTTCCTTACATGGAAAAGAAAAACTTTTCATGGTCAAATCAGAAGGAGAGGTTCCATCCCTACGGTCACCCTCTACTCATTTGGCTACACAAGTCAATGCATGAATGGTAGGCCCATCCCAGAAAGTGCCAGGAAACAAATGGGAGGTTTTGGCAGGCTCTCCACATCACCAGGCTCTGGCTTGGTGATGTGCAGAATGTGGCATGGGCTGGGAGAGAAACACGGTCACTGAGTGTTTCAGCAGCACTGCACAAGAAGCAGAAGAGACTCTGTGGCCTTTAGACCCTCCTGCCCAGGTTTCAGGCATGTTTCCCAGTGAGAAGAAACTGCACGGGGGGTTAAGTTCCTCTCTAAAAATCAGTGCCTTAGCAACTTTCTTGTGTTTGGGCTTCCTTTCTTCATTTCTGGAAATGTAACACCAGTTCTGAGAGGCTTGCCTTGTGGTTTTAGGGGCATCTTCACAGACAGACAAGTGGGAACAACTTGAAAGCCAAAGCAAATGTTGCCTGAGAAGAGCTGGGGAGTGTTTGCCTGTGGTGAGGCTTGAGCTGTCTGGCAATCCCTTTCCATGATGTGCAGAAACATCCAGCTGCTCCCCAGAACTCAGTCCCTCTGGGCACGCAGGCCTCTGGAAACCCCTGAGGATTCCAGCCTTTCTCCTGCTCAAGAGCATCTAACCTAAGCTGAGCTCCAGTTTCTTCAGCAAGGCCAAGGATGCTCACTTCCATGCAGCTGACAGTGTCCATGGAGCTCAGCAGGTCTTTCTGATACTCCTCAGGCCAAGCAATTACAGTGTAGATTGGCAAGACATCGGCTGATCATTATCCAGTGTGGTTCATGTGGAACCAAGCTCTCACACGCTGACAAGTCAGAGGGAGAGAGCTCATTCTGCTTTTGCAAGATGGTATTTAGAAACATAAGCGACAAACTGGGAACTATTCAAACTTGCAGAATCCATCTCAAATAGACAAAAAGAGCAATGGCAAGAGGCCTTGGAGTCTCCATAAAAATGCTCACCACTGTCATGATAACTCTGTGCTCGTGGCACTGAAATAGATGGTGACCAAAGAGACTTTGCTAATATCCTCTTTAAGCCAAAGGAGAATTTCAAAGCCGGAAATGGCAATGCACTCCCCTTGTGTACAAATAATTGATGCGGCTTTCTGTCCTTTTCCCACATCACCAGAGGTGACAAAGAGGGTTTTATCCTGACTCTCAGCTGAGCTCAGCCACTGGCCATGGTAGGGAGCTGGAGTCCTCCCTGTCATTAGAACTGTGCTGGCCAGGGATGGCCCTGCTCCTGTGGTAAAGAAACACAGCACTGGTGTCAACTGCCCACGCTGGATCCCAGCCCAGGCACCTGCCTGCAAGCTCATCAACTTGTTAAAGTAGCAAGAAACAGCCAAGGGTTTGGCAAACAATTCTAACTGCAGTCGGAGAAAAACACATCCGAAAATTATCCAGCCCACCCACATACGTGACTGAACAATGTACAGATGACTTGAAAGCCTGAAAGTTTCGAAAAGGACTTGGAAAAGATGCTACAGAATGGAAGAGAAGAGCTGTGTTTAAAAAATGAAAAAGCAAGCAGAAATGCTTGGATATTGGTTTCATAGTAGGTTTTTTTCTCTTTTTCTTTTTTGTTTACTTTTCTTTTTCATTTTTTTCTTATGTTTTCTATAAAATTGAAACTGGGAAGGTCTAACCTCCATTGCTGAGGATGTTTATCACATGTCTACCCTCTCCACTGAAAAATTCTTTTCCTTCAGAAATAGAGTTCCAACATTGTTCAAAAAACAAGTGAGAAATGTCAGGCATGGCTGGAAGCCAAAATGGCAGGTTTCTGAACTGGTTAGGTTTCTGAACTGCCACTTCCCTTTCTGATACAACCAAAGCTACAGCAGATGCTGATGTGTTGCAGGGGCATTTTTAGAAGGAGACCTTGGTGGAAGTGGTGCCAGTAGATGGCAATGGGATTTTGTCCAATGGCACACAGAGCATGGGACAGGTGAGAAAGACAGTGGGATCAGTGAGTATTTGCACCTTACCAAGACAGGAGTTGCATTCCAGGAAGGAACCTCTCGTTCCACCATTTCGATGCCCATGATTCCCAAAGACCATATGTCCACTTTGGGGCCACATGGTTGACCTGTCAGCACTTCAGGCGCCAGCCACCCAGCAGCGCCGGCCACGGAGCTCCGTCTGCCCTGCTCAGGGCTGAGCTGAGCAAAGAGGCCAAGGTCAGCTGTGGAGAAAACAACAAACCATGAAAGCCAGCTCCAATTAGGAAACCAAGCAAAAGAATTCCCCACTCTCGGGCTAAGAATGTGCTGTTGAATCTCCTGGAGAACTGTCCATGCGTGATATCCTTGGAGCTTTAGCCAAGGGAGTATGGAATGTGCCACTTCCGAAAAAACCCAGGTTTCTTAACGCTGCTCACAGCAGTGGACTTTATTCCCCTGAAGCTTTAGATTGTAGCTCCCTCTGTCTGGAAGGGACACACACAGAGCAAGGCCACTCTTGACTGCTTGTGGTTCCTTATACCTCTGTGCACGTTGCAACTGTGCCCTCAGCTTGCAGCAGGGGTCCCTGCACTGCCACCAGCACCATTTTTGGGGAGCTGGTAGTCACTCCAAGCAGCCCCACACCCACATCCCTGGAACGCTGCACCTGACCAAGAATATACTGACCCAGCTTGACAGAACCGTCAGTCCTGAGAAGGATGTTTCTGCTCTTCAAATCTTGGTGGATGATGTGGTTTGAATGAAGAAATTGCAGTCCTTGCAGGCACTGAGAGAGAAAACAGAAACAGGAGGTCAAAAATGAGTGATGTGATTTCATCCCACAAGAAAGGAAAGAAAGAACCTAAAAGATTCCCTCTCCAGGGGAATGGGGAGTAATGGCAGAACAGTAATGGCCACTGAGAGGAAGAGCTTGCTGCTCCAACACCTGCAGAGCAGGACCTTTCTGAGGAAAGGCACATCAGCTTTTGAAAGAGCAACAGCACCTGCTGTTGTAGGCTGTCCCCTGCCAACCAGCCAGGATAACTCCTGCTGCAGTGGACGTGCTTTTTCCATGCAGAGGACAAAGGAGGGGTTTGGAAAGGAAAAGTCCCTCCCTTTGGTGTGAAGCGGATCACTTTTGGGTGGGAGGCTGCATGACAAAGATTTTCTTGCTGGCCTCAGCACAGGCTTGGATGTATCACACCAGTCACCTTCCAGAAGCAAAGAGCATTTTGGCTGCACTACTATCCTTTTCAGCTGAGGACGGTGGGAAATGACTCGTTTTTCTTTGCTGATCATTTCAAATCCTGCCACCAGTACCTTTGCTTTCACAGGCAAAAATGCAGTGAAGACAGACTCCAGGCAAACATTTAGAGAGGCAAGGAGGAGAACAGGAAATACAAATACAAGAGACAGAGCGAGAATACAACAGCAGGAGATAAGAGTACTGGCACTGAGTACAGGGAGAGCAGGGGCACTGGCAGGCCTTTCACTTGAGATGCTTTTACTTGCCCATAGAATAGCAGCAACACAGAAACAAAGCTTTGCACAGGAAATCACTCCAGCTCTGAGGCCCTGTTTCCCAGACAATGCTGCCCAAGCCCTTGGAAACACAGATGGGATTGCTGACCTCCCGACTGATGGCTGCCATCTCATCTTCCGACAGGTAGGTCTGGCTGATGACATTGCTCAGAGTGCCTCCATCCATGTACTCCATAACCAGGGAGAGTTCCTCACCCACAAGGTATCTGAAAGAAGGAAAACAAGGGCGTGGAGATGAATGTACATGGCTAGATTGCTGTTTGGAAAAAATGGGTTGACTCTTCTTTTCAGATCCCTTTGAGACAAACACAAAATAAAGGAATAGACATTCCCTCCTGGCTGTGCATTGTTTGCCATCTGTGCAGTGTCAAGGAGAAAGGCACAGCTGTGACAAAGGAGATGTCTTAGATGGGCAGCAAGCAAAATGTGCAGTTTAGTAACAGCCCAGATAAAAAGCCTGTCATGCATGGTGTTTCTGGAAAAAACACCTAGTCTTCCTGGCATGCATAGCAGTGGAAAACAGTGGCAACAATCCAAGGGAAATCCTTGTAAGTTTACCTGGACGTAAGAAGACACTTGAAAAAAATTAAGCTCCAAACCAAAGTGGTGGCTGTGAATATAGACATCATTGATTTAGTAAGACACGACTCATCCGGGTTCTTGAACAATTTTCAAATACCATGTGCCAGCAAAGACTCATGCAGACAAAATGCAATCTCTTCCCATCCACTGGAGATGAAAAGAGCAATAATAATTAGCCAATAATTACAGCTCTATTTTCTGCCAGTGACCAAAGTGGGATTTTACCTTGCATGTTTGCAATATTTGAACAAACATTCATAGGACAAAAGCACAACTCACCTGTCTAAACAGTTGACCAGGTTGGGATTCCTGTTCACCTTCATGACCATGAGTTCATTGACTTTTACTTCCTTCTTCCTCAGTCCTTGAAGACGTATTTTCTTGATGGCCACCTAAAATGACATTGAAAATCAGTAACTTGAGAGGTTGGTGGCACGAAAACACAAGGCATGTGGAGCAAGTGATTTTGCAATGACACAGCTGAGCTGTGCCAAACTGCCTTGTGATTAGGCACTGCAGTAATTAGGAACTGACATTCCAACAGCCCATTTCTCTGCTCCCTTGGGAGCCAGTTACAGGACACGTGGGGCCACTGACATTTTGCCTTGACCACTTGGTAACAGCGATGTCTCAGTTATCACCCCACAAAACTCTGACCACACTCTCTGCTGCATTTTTTGGGATTCAGAAGAAGGAATCCTTGCCTTAATACTCTGTGGATACGTCCTGGGCTATGGGCAGGGCGTAAGGCTTTCAGGGATTCTTTGCTGATCTCTCCCTATGTGCAGTTCCCAAGTGCAGAACTACAGGTGGCTAAGGAACTACCAGTGACTTTGAGATGGATTTGCTGGCAGCGAGAAATGAGAACTCAGGACTCTGAAGCTGTAGCCTCAAAGAGCAGTGATGTGCTCTAAGGGACCACCTTTGTTTTAGCAATGGAGAGCGAGTGAGCGCGTCCTTCTCTGAAAGGAACCGCTGCCCTCCGTGCCTTCCTTCAGGCAGCTGAGGAGGACAAAGTCCCAAATGTGTTTTGTGGGCTGGCACCAGTCTGTGCTTCTTGTGCCTTTTCAGCACAGCTCTGCCCAAAGCTCCAGCCACAGCTCACACCAGAGGGGAAAGCCCTCGAGTGCAGCAGAGTCTGCAGGGGCTGTTCACATTTACCTCTCCTCCTGTGGCAGTGTCGAGTGCTTTAAAAACATCTCCAAAAATCCTAGAAACAAAACAGAAGCAGAGAAAGGAGAAGCCATTTAGATCTTGCAGTGAAAGCCAGCCCACACAGGAGATCTGTGCTGTCAATGCCTAAGACCTGCAGGACCCTGGAAGCATGGAGGTGTCTTTGACAATGCCTTCTGAGCACACTTAGAAATTCTGATCAGCACTGACAATCTAAGCCCAGTGCCTGAACACATTTGCAGCTTGTCTGACTTCACACTTGATACCTATTCCACCAGCAAAACGCCTGATGCATAGTTTTGTACAATTAACATTGCTTGGACTCACCCACTGCCAACATTTTCCAGTTCAATGTATTTTGGAATAGGATTTTCCATCTTCACCATTGTCCCTGAGGGAAACAAAATGCAAGATGTTCACTTTAAAGCAGAGATCCCACCTTCTAGGAGATACAAAAGGCAGCCCCACTGTCTGGGGCTCTGAGCCCTCCCTTGGTGGACAGCTGGCTAACAACAACAGGAACAGCAACTGGAACAACAAGAAAAGAACAGCATGCCCACAGCACAAGTGGCTGGCACAGAGACTGATTTCTAGCGTCCTTTGAAGTGAGAGACCGCTTGACAGCAGACACACAGGGAAGCACCGGGAGATACATTCAGAGGAGACTGAGAGCAGAAGAGAATACTGACCAAGGGAAGTAAGTTTGTCATCTAGAAACATTAAGGAGAGCTGGAACTAACAGTGCCTTTGTTTTCTTGGGAATGAACACTGAGATTTAGAAAAGGTTTCCTACTTGCTAAGATTAAATGCACCTGGACATCTAGAATCAATTCCACTGAACACATGCCAAGTTCAGAACAGGAGGAATATTGCCAAGTGTTCCCATCTTTTCCACTTACAGAAGTTTGCCAGAAGAACGCCTCTGCATTTGTAAACCAGAGCAGCTCATGCTAGAACCAATCCCCACGGGGCTTTCAGCATCAGGACCCTCACCCTTTATGAGCAGGCTGAGCCCAAAGACGCCCTTGCCCATGCCCCGCGTGAAGAACCGCGCCACTTCTCTTCACCCTGTTGCACTCATTCAGGACACAACAGGATGGGCTTTGAGATCAGCCACACCAAGGCGCAGATCAGTGCCCTTTTTGTTCCAACTGGTGATGGTAGACACAGAATCCACTGGGCTCTCTTCTCAACCCTACCAGATCTTATCTGAGAGCACAGCACTGGCAGCTGTTATGGGCAAGAAGCAGATTCATTGGGTTGTGCTGCAGAATCACAAAGGGCTTGATTAGTTCTCCTAGAGACTGATCTCAGCAGGACTTCTGCCAGTGGCTAGGACTCAAGCAGTCACAGCCTTCTGCTGATCCAGGAACAATCCCTGCTTCTGCCTTTGGCAGAGAGGGAAGCCCAGGCAAACTCCAGCCAGTCTAAGCTGCCCTCAGAGGCAGCAGGAACACCCAGAGCTCTCTCTTGCTGCCTCGGAGCACTGCCAGCACTTCTGTGACACTAAACTGAGCAGAACCCTTTGGTAGAGCTATGCTGACACGTGCACACAACACACTGTCCCTCAGATAAGAAAGATACCAGACGTACTCTGCTGCTCCGGGGAGTCACCCGCCATCTCCTGTTGCTGAGCAGCAGCTGGGTCAGCACGGGAGGTGAACCAAGGGCTCAGGGTCCACTTCTTCAGCTGGGGAGCAAAGGCTCCTTGGAACGGCACTGCTGCTTCTGCAGCAGCTTCAGTGTCAGAGTCGGTGTAGATCTGAGACAAGAAATGAGTTGATGTCAGGAAGGTGTGGCAGAGATTGCCCTGAAATGCCAGAGAGATTGCCATTTGAAATGCAAGCCCTTAGGAAGCTGCTGTCAGCCACATGCAGAGCTCCACAACTGGATTGCTTTGGATGTCCACTTGTGAAACCAAATGGTCAAAACCAAAGGCTGGTTTTACTCGAGTTCATAGCCAGTTTCTTGTTCTAAAGGATGACTGCAGCAATGACCGCTCCACTTCCTCCCAAAGACTCCTTTCCCCCTCCTAGGTCTGCAGATACATTTGCAGCTCCTCATTCTAATGTTCTACCTCCTGCCATGAAATTCTCTTTTTCTGCACCTTCCTCGGGATGAGCTTATCCTGCAGCATCTCTGGATGGTTCAGTGCCTGGGCCTCATGCCAGCCTCGGGGCTCTTGGTTGCCCGTCATTTGCTGGAACTCTCTGCAGGCTGCCAGGAAGGATGGCGACACTTCCACCTCAAGTCAAACAGAACAAAGCAGTCAGAGAAAACAGCTTGTCCCCGTCAGCCGGGAATCATCGACTGGGAAGAAAGTAAAGAAAAGGACAGGAGCATTCACAAGCGATACAGACAGCTTGTAGCTCGTATTCCAAATCTATGTGAATGAACTGCAAAAACACCTCAAGAAACAAGGCCACCTGGAAGAAGTCAGCAGGAGTTCATTCAGATGACTGCTGGCTAAATGGCCAGAGGAGTAATGCCACTGTCTAGAGCATCAGCTGAGATCCAGCAGAGCAGGCAGTGTCCTTGAGAGCAGCTCTGACAGAGGCCTCATCAGGATGGCACTCAGAGGCATCACGCACCCCTGCTGCTCTGCACTGGAAAGGCAAGGAAGGCAGAAACCACCCCTTGGGTGACTGCAGTGCCTATTGCTATTTCACTCGCTTGCTTTTCTAGAGCCTTTTGCTCCTGAAGGAGGCAATTCATTATCTCTTTGATAATTTTAATTTTTTCGCCTAGCCTCTTCTTCCTTACCTTGATCCTAGCCTCAGTTTCCTGCAGGTGTGCCTCCAGCTTTTCATCAATTTTCTGTAAACAACAATGGAAAGGACTCTCTTTCATGAGTGGAGTGGCTGCCATTCCTTCATTCACCTGTTTTTGTTGATTGCCCCTCTGCATAGGGAGATTCTTCTCCTCTTGGATGTCTTCATTCCTCCTCTTCGCTGCCATGATGGCACTCTGAGCTTCAGGCAGCTCTGCTTGTGGCTCTGCCTTGATGTTCTGTACACATAAAAGCAGAGCCAGTGACTGAGAGCTGCCATCAGGCTCAGCTTTTCCCTCTTTTAGCCTCAAAATCACATTTATTCAGCCCCTTCTTTCTGCTTCCCTACCCAGCTCTGCTTCCACTGTAACCATCCTGTCCCAGGGCTGATCTCTGCAGATTGCAAGGCTCTGTGCTTCCATTGCCTGTGGGACTCCTGGCCTCCTCAGTCCCAGGAGCTCTGGTTTATGCCCCTCTTCCTGCCCTTCCCTCTGTCCCCTGGCCAGTCAGGCTTACCTGGCCATTCTCCTGTGGCTCTTCCACCTGCTGCCTGAGCTTCTCTTCCTGCTCTCGGGCAGGGAACAGCTCTCCCTGAGTCTGGCATGGCATCTCAGATGAGGCAGTGTGCTCCTGCTCTTTTCCTAGAAGCCCCTGCACAGAAAGCAAGAGAAGATGGGTTTCAACTTCCCATACGCCCTTTGTGGGCCAAGACTCACAGACTGCTGGGCTCACACGTTCCCAAAGCACTGTGCTGCTGCTCTCCGGGGTCGTTCTCTGCCCGAGGGGAGGCACAGATTCCAAAGGGACCCTGGCCCTACAATCAGGGGCCACCTGGGACTGAAGCTCCAACAGCCTCTCAGGCAGCTGATGGGGAAGGGGTGGCATTTCTCAAGGGTCTGGTGAGGGCCTCCCTCTGCTTCTACCATGGCCTGTTTGTCTTTCAGTAGCGACTGACACCCTGCCCTGTCCCACAGCTCCATCCTGGCTCTGCAGGGGCTTCCTGGGTGAGCTCACTCCTTGTCAGAGACACTTGTGGAGTTCACCTTCTCTTCAGGCCTGCACCAGCATTCCTCCTTCCTGACATCCACACTCTTGTTAGAAAACCGGGTCATTCAGGAGAGGAGGATGCATGCAAAGAGCTCTGATGGAAGTCAGAGAACCTCTATGGCCATCTCAGTATATGGAGGAGGACCAAGGTGTTTCTTCTCCCTCTTTTTTCAACTGAGAATTCTGACCAGCAGTAACAGAGTTTCTCATAAGGCCCCATTAACGAATGCACTTACACAACCCTGGGGATGCCAGTGAAGGAAACCATGTGTCAAAAATTGCGTGTATGAGCAAAGTCACCAGATCCCAGCTACAGCATGGGATAGTTCCACTCCCTTAGGACATGGAAAAATTTAAAGGACAAATGAAGGCTTCAGGTCAGAAAAGGCTGGAGCAGGAAAACATGAGGGGAAAAAAGAAACATCTCTGGAGGGGGAAACATCTCTGCCTGCTCACGATCAGTCAGTGGAACTTGTCTCTACTCCTCTCCTGAAGGGATGCCTTTAGGTGAGCTTTGCATCTTCCACTGCTTTGGAGCAGAGCCAGGAAGATTCAAATAGACAGATAGACAGATCTCACTTTTATAATCTCTCTTTACTGTGCTGTGGTATTTACATTCTTTGAACAGAGAGAGATATAATTCTCTCTCCTAGGTTTTTTTTAAGGGTAGGTAATGGGAAACTTAGAGAAGAAGTGAAAACAATTATTATCTCTACTTGCTGTTCTTGTTGTTTAGTACATGTAGAATGTGTTCTAGTGATTGTTTACTGAAAGTGATTTGTTAATTGGATTTTAGTGATAGTTGTTAAGCTTGGTTAGCTAATTAGATAAAAGCTGTGTTGTGACTGTCTGGAGACAGTCACCAGTTTTTCTTTAGTAGCTTTTTAGTATAGTATCTCTATAGTAGAGTTTTAATATAGTACTAGTGTAATATAACATAGCTTAAGAAAGCATTTGTTTAACCTTCTAAATCATAGAGCCAAAGCACATTCTTCCCCACATGGGGGTCACCCTGAATCAATACTGGCCTTTCTGTCGCTACACACATCAGCACTCGGTAGCAGTGCCCCGATCCGCAGCCGTCCTGAACTTGCTTTCCTGTTGCTTCAGTAAGCCACACTCTTGGGGAATCTGGAGTGTGTGGGTCCTTATGGAATGCAACCAGACCCAGAGCATTGCACTGGGAACTGCTCTCTTTGTGCATCTGTGCTCGGGCAAGTTCTTCTCTTGGACTCGACCACACTGATGGGGCTAAAGTGGCTGGAGTCAGAAATGCAGCCCAGCCCCTCCAGCTCCTCTAATCTCTGAGCACCAGCTGGAAAGCAAGAGCATTGATTTCCTGCTCAATTCCCAAACACAACACACACTGATTCCCTGGGCTGCCAAAAGACACAGGAGCCGTGAACCTGAAAGTTTCTGCCAGTGCTGGAAAAAGGCCAGGAAAGATTGAGAAAAAGCTCCCTTGCTCCCTGAAGAAGGAGAAATTACACAAGGCTTCTCCTTCTAGAAAACAAACAAACAAATAAACAAACAAAATATGAAAGTGTTACCCACTCCAGTGTCTAAAGCACTTGGGTGCAGTGAAGGGATGTTTGGCAGGGAAACAGCCCTTGTGCTGAGCATTGGCTCTATGGATCTAAGGCAGGGATCTATGGAAGTCTGCCTGAAGGTCCCTCATGAGCCCCCATTGTCCAGGCTAAAGCTCCCTCAGCCCCTCCTCCCTGGCCTTGTGCTGCCCCCCCTTGCCCAGCTCCCCTGTCCTTCTGTGCACACGCTGCAGCCCCTCCATGACTTTCTGCTTCCCAGGGCCCACAGCTGCACACAGCACTCCAGCTGTGGCCGCAGCGCTGCCCAGCACAGGCCACGCTCACTGCCCTGCTCCTGCTGCCCCACTGCTGCTGGCACAGCCACCGTGCCCTTGGCCTTCTTGGCCCCCTGGCCCCACGCTGCCTCATCTGCAGCTGCTCACGGCCGCCAGCCCTGCGTTGTTTTGGCCCACGCAGCTCCCCAGCCACAAAGGTGCCCATTGCACTTCAGATACAGCAGGCACCATTGCAAGGTGTACACCCTGCTTTTAGCATTACAAGACAGCAGTCAAGGACTTGCAGCTTTGCTCCCATTCTAGGCTCCAATGCAATTTTCAAAGCAAACTACACAATAGAAGGTATCAACAGACACATGCAGTGTCTGGTTTTTGCCTCAGAAGAAAGGTTCAGAACTACTCCCTTTGTTTCTTTGCCACACTAGACGAGGATGGTCCCCCACAGCTTCATGGACAACACAGTCATCTCCTTGCAGCTTATCAAAGACAAAGAAACAGGCAGACTCAGAGCCCCTATCTGCTCTGCTACCGGCTGCTCTGCCTGAAGGGCAAAAGAGCAACCTGGCAACAAAGGCACCAAAAATCCCTGACTTCAAGCAGCAACTCTACATCCCCAGGGTGTCTCTGAAATACTCCCAAGTAAGCACACCCAAGAAGTTTGTGGGGACAAAGCACCACCAAGAGCTTTTGTGGTCAGATCAACATTTTTTAGTGCCTGCAGCAACTTGGCCAGTCTGTGCAGGGGGACAGGTCTCTCCATGCCACAGTGTCCCCTGTGTATCCAACAAGGCTGAGCACAGTGCCTTTGACATGCTCCCTGCTCTGGGAACAAGGAGCCTTCGTGATTCAGGCTGGCCCCCATCAAAGTGCCCGGAAGCTGGTGCCTAAACGTGACAGACCAAAGCCCATTGTCCAGCTGTCACAGGCTGGGGGCAATCACCAGGCCCTGGCAGGACTCCAGCACTCAGCATCCTCAGCCAGCAGCAGCAAGTGCTGGCTGGTCAGAAACTTGCAGCTCTGCCCTGCTCTAAAGACAGCAGCACACACAGCTGGCACTTACTGGCTCAGAATGTTCAGGCTGTGGTGTGAGCACAGCTGGAGGCTGGCGCTCATCCACCTCATTTGCCTCCTCTTCGGCCTCCTCTCCATGAGCAGAGGGAGCCAGAGGAGAGACTGCTGTTGGTTCTGGGATCTGTGGACAGACAGCAGTGTGAGGGAAAGAAAGTTACCTATCATTTATAACCTTATTTCTATTCAGCACTTTATTCTATTCAGCTCTATTTCTACAACCAGCTCTGCTAAAGACAAATCAGAAACTTTGGTAACAATGGGATTCTAAGTCACTGCAACTAAATTTAAATGGGCTAATTCAACAGAATTGCTAATAGTTCTGAATTAGACATTCCGCCCTGGCTACTATCAAGAAGCAACATTCTCCCTGCAAAATGAGCTTTTCATTCCTTGAAAGTTCTGAAATGGAAAATTGGGAAATAGCCAGCGATGCCTTTGTTATTGCTGCTGCAGACATGGAAATGGATTTTCTTTCAGCCTACCCTGCTGGCCCTGTACACTCTAGTGCCGCAGACCAAGCTCACAGCTTGCTCTTCAATTCCTAAGCACCAGGAACATGAAATGTTCCTTTCTCACTCACCTCAGGCTCAGCACCTCTGAATACACACTTCAGGTGACCTGGAGTGGGCAAGGGAAAATGAACAAGTGCTGTGAGAAAACTGCCTGCGCTGCTGAATCCAACAGAAGAGGTCAACCCAAACAGAGAGTAGTTTTCTTTAACAACATCCCTCCACATGACATAGTTCTTTCATACAGCCAGCAAGAGATCAGGACAATAGTCTTGGTTGTGCCTACACTTTGGCCTGTCTAGTCAGTAAATGAATACAAACATGATCAAGAAAATGCAAATTCTTCTTCAACACTCAATGCTTCTGTTCTGTCCAACAGATAAAGCAGCTTTTGTTCTCTTGTCTTTCAGGTACTTTTTTCAAAAAAGAAGTTGCATGCACTAATTCCCATTAAGTTGCTGAAAACAGTCACCCAGAAAAGCTTGCGCCAAATCCCCCTGAGCTGTGGCAGTTCTATTGTGAAACAGCACAGCAGCAGCTCCAGGCTCAGGAGCAGACACTCACTGCTTTGGTGGTTGCACTTCACTGCAAAGGGAATCGCTCTTTTAGAACTCAGTCAAGGGTCAAAGCGGACAGTCAAATTCTTTCATTACAAAATTTAGAATAAAAGAAGCTTTCCCTGAGTTCTGGGGAGAGCTACAAAGTCCTTAGAAGGCCTTCTGAGAGGGCCTCCCAGTCTGTATTTTGGAAGTTGTCCTGCTTGTCCCAGCAACCTGAGGAAATGACAGACTCTGCTGCCACAGACTCTCCCGTGGAGGGAACGGAAGCCCTGCAGGTTCCCCTGCAAATGCTGCCCCTGTGGCTACAGACACCCCCTTTTAGCTGAACCTCTTGACAGGAGCTTTACCAAACCAGAGGCATCCTAATGCTCTTTCTCTTTCAAAATCAACTCAGCCACTAAGAAAGAGCAAGAAGACATGCAAAAGCCAGCTTAGGTTACACCCTGGCCTAAATAGAGTTGAAACCTCTACTTACGTGCCAGGCTGGTAATGAAGTAGGCGGAATAAACAGTGCCATACATGGTGCAAACTGCAGCAGCAAGTTGCTCAATCATTGTAGCACTGTGCTTCAAGTTTACTCCAACTAAGACTCCTGTCAGTGTGCAGCTACACACGGACAAATGCCACAGTCACGAGGATGCTCCTGATCTGAGCAACCCCTAGGACTGCTCTGGCACTGAGGCCTTCCGTGCAGCAAGGCAACCTTCTCATGTCACCACGACGATGTGGCAACCATGCCCTGATATCACAATGCGAAGTATGACAAAGCAAAGCATCACAAAGCATATTAGTCTGTGAATTTATGCAAAGCAATAACCAGCCTTTCCCACACCAAACACAACATGGCCTCGGAAGTTCTCCTCTGACACAAAGCAGCACAAACTCCCTCCATGGGCCAAACCCTGTTGTTCAGGGATCCAAGAGGAACTCCAAGAGTGCCCCAAGCACCTACAGCCTGTACCCCAGCTGAGCCCTCAGATGGGACACAAGCAAAGGAAACCAGACCAAGAAAATGGCCCAAAGCATTGTACAGAACCAGGAGAGAAAGCACCTTTGGCATAGCAGCTGAAGTAATTCCTAACAAATCACCCCATCTATCTGCGTGTTTATAAGATGTTTCCATGGCTGCTGTGTATGTACATCTCTTCCTGTGCTCTTTCTTCCCCTTTGGCAGCAGTCGAACTGGCAGCATCTGCCCGCCAGCAGCAGCTGCTCCAAGCTGGGAACGCCACTGGCGCTGCTGATTTCCAGAGGCTTCTGTGTGCCAGGGGAAGCCAAGGCAGGAGCGGGTTGAACGGTGCTGGCGCTGCTGCTGCTCTGTGCCAGAGAGCCCCTGCTGGGCAGGGAACGGTGCCCCCTGCGCTGCGGGCTCCTTCTCCTGCTACAGCTGGGCACACCTGGCCACAAGGCATGACAACTTGTGGGCAAGCCAAGGCGTTTCTGGGGCTGCACTGCTCTGCACACACCCAGCATACCTGCAGCACAGAATCCTAACCCTCAAACTGATAAACCAAAGGGAAACAGCTGGAAAAGATTTCATTTCAACCATTCTTACCTGCTCAACAGAAATCTTCAAAATGAAAGTTACCAAGCAGGGCCCGATCCACACTGCCAGGTCAGTGTGAGAAAAGAGGCATTACTTTATTTCAGTGCTGGGTGTGTGACGAATCACTGCCCTGAAACATGCACACCCATGTGTTAGTATCCATAGAACTAAGACATTACTTTCATTACTTTTATTCATTACTTTGCTCAAACTCGCAAGCTAAACATTCTCACAAAGTATTTGACATGTTTAAATCACTTCCCCACAATTACTGACATTTAGAGTAGGGGTCTCTTGAGGGTCTCTGCTGGTCATGTGGTGAACATCCCATTCCTCAAATTCTCCTCCCACGGTTAGGAGCCTTCTTCTCCTTGAATGCATTGCAGCTACCTCCTCAGTAGGCCCACTGTCTTTATTCTCAAGGCTAAGACATCCACTTGCACACATTACCCACTGCTGTGAGGGAAGGTACGACTAAGCACTGCCTGGTAAAGCTTAACAAATTCACCATTTGTTGCAGGTCAACACTTCCCCAACGTCTCTCATTCCTTCTCTGGCAATCAAACACGAGCATTTTGTGATCACTGAGCCCAGGGCCGCCTCCAACCCTCCTGTCACCCAGCAGCCCTTCTCTCCTCACAAACAGCAGGCCCAGCAGTGCCTTCCCTCACTGGCTCAGTCACCAGCTGTGTCAGGAGTTCTCTGTCACACACTCCAGGACCATCCTGGACTGTTTGCTCTCCGCTGCACTCTGCTGCCAGCAGACATCCCCACCCTGTTCCATGCCCCTTGCAGAACCCTGCACCTGCTGTCCATGGGCACCTGGAAGGGGAGGCACTCACGGCAGAGATGCACCAGCTGCCCTGGGCAGGAACCAAAACCCTCCGGCGGCACAGCTGCTGGCCTGGGTCTGGCACAGCTCTGCACGCCCCACTCCTCATGGGCTCTGGGCTGGAAATGCAATTGCACTTTCTGCCTCATGGAGAAACACCAGGGCTGCACAAACAATGGCCAGCAGGCCACATCCCAAAGGCACTGCAGCATGGAGTTGAGATGGAAGAAGACCCTTCCCCAATTCCTAACCATACCAAAACCACCATAACTGGGACTTTTAATCTTCTGAATGTAGAGTTGATTCACAGGGTGACAAGGGAATCTTCCAAAGGACTTGAAGTTTGGTAGAGTTTTTATTCTGAGTCCTACTCAGACTGTTGATTTGAAAATTTATTTGAAAATATATTTTAAAAGGCTGTGCAGTCATATGGTTTTGTTCTAATACCAAAATGGCTAGATGAAATGTACTGGCATTTTAATTGCATCTAAACTGATTCGTCTGTAAAAGCTTTCCTGCAGAATAGCCACTAAACAAGAAATTCAAATCTGTGGACTGTTGACTTTGCAAATTTCTGCTAAACTTATCACAAAATGAAGCATTTTTAGTTAGATCATAGAGCAAATTAATTCCTATGGATGCCTTGATTTGGATAAACCTGTTGATTTCAAATTAAAACTGCCAGCATGTACTAAGTGGAAATCTGAATACTCACTTGTATGAGCTCTGAATTATTAGATAGTCATTGTTTGCCATATTAAAAAAAATTAATATTCTGGCTATTTTGTTTACTTACAGCCAGCTCTTCAACACTCTTTGTAACATCAGAAAGAGAGGTTGTAGCAATGTGAACCATGGGTTGGTTGAGCATTGCAGAAGGCTCCCATGCCAGCACTAAACGTTCACATTTACCATGGCATCACTTCTTGTCTTTAATTCCAAGCTACAGCTCAGTTCCTGCAGTACAGATTCACACTTGTAGTCTGTATTTGCAGCTGGTTCTTACTTGCCTGTCCAGACAAAAATCATGCTGAGATCTCAAATCAAAATAAAATGAGGAGAGAGTCAGTTTCTGGATAGGTATAGCAAGAACTAAGAGATTTTTTTGCAAATATGTTGAAAAGCAGTTTATAAATGCTGCAAAAACGGCAGATTAAAGACTTGCACTCTAACTTGCAAGCTGAGGTTTGCCTGTTCTTTCTGGACTGATTTCTTGAGGCCAGATACTGAACCTAATCAGTAAGAAAATCAAAACCACAGGAGTAGTTTGGAGAATATTGTAAATTATTCTGTCATGATGCTTTTTGCCTAAAAGTTCTTGCCATCATCTGATTGGAGTAATTAGAGGAGATCGAAGCCATCATACTGTGCCTGTGCACACAATTCCTTCCCAGGAGTAATCCATGAAGCAACGCTGACAAATCCACACCAGCAGCTGTTGCCACACAGTCAGGAAGCAGAGAATATGTATTTCTGTTACACTTGGAAATCTGAAGATGCCTCTGCTGAGCTAATTGTAGTGACTGCCCACCACAGATGAGACCTTGTGGTCAGTCTCCAGCAAGTCAGGGAAGTTAATATTCTGCTTAAATGAAGTAAGTCTAGCAATAAATAGACCATGGAGCCTGAGGAAAGCCAGCAGCTGTGGGAGATTTAATTTGTTTCCATACCTTTCTTTTTACTAATTTATTGCAGTCTGTTATTTAAAGAATGGAAACTTATGGCATGCCATTGGCTGGAAGGTTGGTCAATCTTCCATTCATGACTCCTCTGAAAGCATCACCCCAGTGTTTTTATCAGTAGCTCTTCCATCATCATGGCTCACACAGCATTCCCTGCAGCCCTTTCTGGAGTCAGGGAAAGGCACCAGGAGAATGGGGAGGAAGCTGTGTGCAGAGACTGTGTCAGCTGAAGAGACATTTGTTTCCTCTGATTTGGCTGAATGGCTGCAGGAACCTTGCTGGCACTGCTGGCGGGGTGGCCTTTTGCAGGGCTGGGCAGAGTTTGGGGCCCAGGATCCCTCCTCTCGGTGGGACACCAGGGTGAGCAGCCCCTGTCCCAGGCAGGAGCAGAGGTTCTGTGGCTCTGCTCTGGGCACAGGGACCTGCCACTGCCATGAGCTCCTGCCGCGGCTCCTCTGGGGCAGCTCCTGCTCTGCAGTGATGATGGGCGCAGCTGGGGGTGGCTGCAATGGAGGGTGGCTTCCAGTGGGCTCTGTTGGTCTGCCACACTGGAGCCAGCAGAGCTGCTGGAAGGAGTCTCCTCTTGTGAGCTGCTGGAGCTGGAGCTGGCACTGGCCACAGAGCCGCTGTGTTCATCCCTGACAGGAGCAGAGCGCAGCAGCCTCTGGGCCTCCTTGCTGCACGATGGCAGTGAGGAGGCCATGGACCACAGGTTCAGAATGTGTGACTCAGTTTCCTCATAAACTGTGCTAAGAGAACCCTGCATCCCTCCTGCCAGATCTAAGACACTCCAAGAAATCTGTTGGCACATTGGGAGCTCAGAATTGTTTGCATTTTGAACAATTGTCTTATGAGTGCTTTTGATTGTTTTTGTCATTTTGTGTTGATTCAGTTGATCCTTCAGAAAAGCTTTCCTAATAATATAATACATGGGGAATTGTGGAGACCCTGGGGGGCATTCCCTGGTCTAGGGAGACACAAGAAGCCTCCCTCAAAAAGCTGTTAGACCCCATTGGCTCCTTCCCCTGTTCCTGCGTCTGTTACTGTGTTCCTGAGCCACACCTTCCCTATTCCCTGATTGCCCCCTTATCTTTGTACTGCCCCAAGATCAGGGTCAGCCCCCAGGCCCCTGTGGAGACAAAGTGAGACCCTCTGTGTGTGGCTGCTGGGACCTGAACATCTCCCTGCACAGCTGAATAAAACATCTGTGGAGATTATGCAAAGGTCCTTTTTGCTTCTTTACCCGGGACTATGCTAGCAGCAGTTCAGATTGCTCCAGAGGAGAAGCTGCAGTACTGGCACCAAGATTTGGGCAACTTGAACATATGGGCATATTCCCTCCAGCTTCTGCTGCAGCCAGGGCCACCTTTGGTCCAGTAGATGACATTGTTATTTGAAAAATTCGGCCCATTCCTTGGGCAGGAGGCCATCCCCAGGCTCTGGTCCTGCAGCCCCCTGCTCAGCTGGGGACAGTGTTCCCTGTGGGGAAGATGGAGCAGCCATCACAGGGTCTGGGGGGCTGCTTTCAGCAAGGGGGCCAGGCTCTCTCCCTGCTGGACTCTAGCAAATGTTTGGGGGAGCTGATGGCAAATTGTATGTAGTCCTGTTCATCCGACTCAGAAAACCTGACAGCTTCTATCATTCTTCTGCGGAGTGGGCACGCTGGATTTCTCTTTGCCCACTGCAGGATGCAGCCCAGGCAGAACTGGTGGTGACAGGGCAGAGAAGAATCCACATCCTTCTTAGTGACCTGGCAGATGGGGCAGCTCCATTCTGTCCCCATGGCCGTGCCTGTCTGTCCCAGCAGCAGGGAAGAGCTGAGGACCATGAGCTGCTCTCATTTGCAATCTTGCTTGGCCAGAGCCCAAGCTCCAGCCAGAGTGCTCCAGGCTCTGTCAGTGCCCAAATAGAAGCAGGAAGGGATGTTGTATCACAATCCATTCCTTGGTGAAGGAGGTCCACAGCAGCCTCAAGAGGCACCTCAGACACTCAACAGTCAAGGCAGTAACATATGGACAGGACACAGATGGCAGCTCATGGCTGGGAGAGCATTCGTAGACAGATCCAAGGACAAATTTCCCAGGAACTCTCCACAGCTCTGGGATCTGCCCATCAGCTCTGTCAGAAGCTTCAGCAGAACAACCAAAGTCCTAAAAAGCAGCTTCCAGACACTTTTCCTACCATCCTGCCTGAGCAGCTGGGTTGCTTGCTGCAAAACACTCTTTTTCTCCTCTTCCCCAATGCCCTGTGGACACTTGCAGCCAAAATAAAAAGCTCCTGGCCCTCTGTGTGATGTGATAATACAGTTTTTATATTTCCATGCTGGGATGAAAGAAAGCTGTGCTGTGGGTCAGGAGAGGCCAGGACCCACTTGGCCTTCCTGCAGGCTGAGGTGGTGCCAGCAGACATCCTGCTGCTTTTTTGGGGAATGTGTGAGGGGGAGTGGAGGGGGGGACAGAGAGGCCGAGATCATAGAGTGGAAACTCAGCTCCAGAGAGCCAGTGCAGACTGTCCCTTCTGAATGCCTGCTGGGGCTGGCAAAGAAGGAAAATGCCCCAATAACAGCCCGGTGGCACTGTGTCTCAGGGACAGGTACAGGGAGGTGACAACAAACAGCAGCATGGCCCGGTCTCACAGCTTCTAGGAAGCAGTGACAGAGGGGCCTCATGTGCCAGAGGTTTCAGAAAGGCTGTCTTCTCAAATGGCCACTCTGAAACCTCTCTCTATGCCTCTTGGGTTTGTGAATGCTTTTGACAGCCACAGCATCCTGGGGCAACGCGTTCCACGATTTCATTAAGTGCTCCTTGAAAAGCACCTCCCATTGTTCAGTTGAGCTGCCAGCCTGGTCATTTCAGAGGGTATTGCCTTGGTGGAGAGAAAAATCCATCTTCTGCCTTCCATGGAGCTGAAGGAGAAGGGACTCTTCACCATCAAACACCTGGCTGGGTCCCATTCAGAGGTCCTGCTTTGTAGACTTGGTGAGGTTTGCTTGGCAGTTACCAGTGTGGTAAATAGGTATGATTCGTGCTGATAAAAATTGAAACAGCAATCAATATTGATACAGTAATTAATATCTGGAAATAATAAAATAAGTTAAAAATAGTAATGCCAAAGAGGAGAGGGAAAGGAGGGGCTCCACCCGCCTTTTCCCAGCAGATGTTCTCAAGGACCACAGGAAAGAAGCTGAAGATACAGTTGCTAAAAATGACCAAGAACCTGGTTGGGTCCAAGAAAATGTTAATTATAAGGGACTTATTGCTTTGATATGCAGATGTAGTGATACGTTAGTCTTGGCTTACATTGTATTGGCTTGGTGCGCATGTGTAACCCAAAGGTGAATTAAAAGACTACAGGGCCTTCATCAGTGACGACCCCCAAAGACTTGTGCGACCACCAAACCAAGTGGTGGCGCATGCGTGGTAAAGGTGGTAATGAAGGCGGAGACAGAAAAGTGACGAACCGAAACTAGAAGGAGATGTCATTGACACATGGCATATAAGGGGTGATCTTCACTTGGCAAGCTTGTACGTGAGGTGGCAAGGGTCATTGAACCCTGCACTCGGTACCCCGCGGTATCTCTTGCTTATGCGCTATTATTGGAACCAAATTATCCCTTCTTTTAATCGAATTATATTGTATCCAATTTTATATTTTTCATCTTAATTATTTCATTAAATTGTTACTACTTTTAATATTGTTTGGTTCTTTTTAATGATGGGATATTTGGGCAAACATAACACCAGCGAGGTGAGAACATTGTTCTGAATTGTCCCCCATACTTCATACACAGTGTGTAGAGTAGGTATGTGCTTGTTCATCTCCATGTGTGCTCAGGGTCTGCCTTCATTTCTGGTTTTGGACCTGATATTTCTAGTGTCTGTCAGCTATCTGTAGGATCTGTGGGTACATGCAGCTGTATTTACTGGCAGGTCGGGTATCTGACACTCATCTTTGAGTGTAGTGCCTTTATAATGCAATGTGCAAATGCAGAAACTGAGACACTAATGATGTTATCTGCCAGAGTCCCAGTCTCTGTCCAAGTTGTAATTCAACACTGCAAATTATTCTGTAGACCTGAGCCTGTGTTTTCTGTTTCCTGGCTGAGTGCTTCAACTGCTGGTGTTGGTTTTTTGAACAGGAGCACCTGACTCTTTTATCTTTATCACTTGTGCCTTTATGATTTGAAAGCAGCCCTTGCTTTAACTTTTTAGTAAAAGGGCCTAAAATCAAAGCTGTGGACATTTTAGAAGGGTTAAGTAGAACACTGAATGAAATTTTTATTTTAGGCCTGCAGTGAGCAGGTCTCAGGCCAGAAATTGGTGCCAGAGTAAGTGCCTTTCTGTGCTTGTGCTCTCCTCTTCTTGTACTTGTATGTCCCTCTGGAGACAGTGGGATGTGTTGTCATTTCCTGGGACTTCTGTTGAAGGCAACTGGTTTTCTTTTCAAGGTGATTGTTATGTTTCCCCTCTTGACTTACCCAGGTGACCAACCTCCGTTCCAAGGTGTCCTGCTCTGCCATTGTCACTCTGGGAGAGCTCTCTGTGACCTTGAAGAAGGACATGGACTCTGAGGTGGATGAGGTTGCTTGGGTCCTTCTCCAGATGGTGTCCAGCTCCCCAGAATTTGTTCAGAAAGCAGCCAGTCAGACCCTGGGGATCATGGTGGAGAATGTGACTCCTGCACGAGCAGCGACTGCTCTCATGGACATGGGAGTCAAGTAGGTTCTTTTTCTTTTAGTGATATTCTTCACCTTCGTGTGTGTGTGAGGGAGAAGGGATGAGACAGAGAATGGGAATGCTGGGAGGGAAGGGTCCTGTATCCTGCATCTTCTGTGGACTCAGTGACTTGATTCTCCAACCAACCTCACTTCTTTCTTCTTGTCACCTAATTCTGCCCTCCTGCAGCCTATTGGTTCTCAGAATCACAGAACTGGAGAATATGGGGAGTTGGATGGGCCCATCAGGACCATCAAGTCCAACTCCTGGCCTTGCCCAGAACAGCCCAAGGGTCACACCAAGTGCCTGAGATTGTTGTCAGAATGCTCCTTAAACCCTGTCAGGCTTGGTGCTGTGATCACTGCCCTGGGGAGCCTGTTGCAGTGCCCAGCCACCCTCTGGGTGAAAAACCCTTTTTCCTGATATCCAAACTAAAGCTCCTCTGACTCAGCTTCCTGCTGCTTCCTGGAGTTCTCCCAGTCTGTCAGATTTTCCTAGATGTGGTGATCAGTGGGGAAGGGAAAGTGCCTGTAAAGGCCAAGGATAGAGCCTTGTGCTTTTGTGGGCAGAGGGACAATTGCAATTGCAGCTGTGAGCAGTGTTTGGTATTTCACAGCTCTAACCACAGAGGCCCTGGGAAAACCATGTCTCCTCATGATGCCATTAACTTGAGAAATGAGGAGGGTCCTTGCTGGGGCGTGGAGCACATGGGGGACAATCTGCTGGGTGTGGCACAGCCTGCACAGCAGGTGCAGCTCCTGCCAAAGGACTCTTGTATGACTGTCCTGGCCTTAGAGCTCTACTTTCTATTCCAACTGATGTTTCATGTTAACCTTGAGATGATGGATCACTTTACAGGCACCTTCACAGGCTGACTGCCATGGGACAGTTGAAGCAAATGCTGCCTTAAATGTTGGTGCTGGGCCTGCTAGTTCCCAAGAGACACTCTCTAGAGCAGGACAGCCCGGCTAAACTGCCTGCCGCCCTTTCCTCAGCTTTGCAATAGGGTAAACCATTCAGATGGATCCGTTGCCAAGCCTGACAGAAGAAACAGGCTGCATTGCTGGATATTCTGCAACTTCACAGCCCACAACGTGTTTTCCCTGCATTTGTTGTTTTCCAAAGTTCTGCAGATTTGGGGATAAATGGCTGGAAAGAGCCTCAGTCCTGCTGCAGCTCTGTAAAGTGAGTGCCCTCTGATGGGTCAGCATCAATTGTTCTTAATTTCTAAATTATTCATATGTCATCTATTTCCTTAATCTTTCTCAGAGTAAATACTGTGAAAGAAATTGAGTATCAGACAGTGCAGGGAGACTGAATTCTCCCTCTTCCGTGCAGGCAGGCCTTGTGTACAATGCTACCTTTGTGTTTCCCTGAGGCCAGTACCTTGTGCAGGTGTCTGAAGGTGCAGGGAGAGCCCAGGCTCCTTCCCCCAGCAAGGGCAGGGAGCAGCTTTGGCCAAGGCCGGCGCTGCTGCTGCTCCTTGTCCCTGTGCCCAGGGTTTGCTCTCTCCTCCCCAGCAGCCGCCCCGCCCCGGTGTGCGAGTGTGCGGCCCAACTCCTCCTGTCCCTGATGGAGAGAATTGGAGTCACCCAGCTCGCAGGCACCCCCAGGGCTGAGAGGCTGCCACACGTGGCAGGGAAGCTTGCTCAGGACTGTCACAAGGACACAAGGTAATGATCTTCATTTCACCTCCCAAAACAGGAAAACCACTTTGTGTCTGGCTATAAAGGTGAAACCACACAAGAGTGGAAACTAAAGGGAATATGAAGTTACCTCATCGTGTGAATAAAGGTCATAGAATCATGGAATATGCTGAGTTGGAAGGAACCCATCAGGGTCATCAAGTCCATCTCCTGGCCATGTGCAGTGACCCCAAGAGTCACTCCATGTGCTTGAGAGCATTGTCCAAACTCTTCTTGAGCTCTGTCAGCCTTGGCACTGTGACCACTGCTCTGGGCTGCCTGGGCAAATGGCTGTACTGGGAAACCTGAGGTTGGCCAGCAAAAAGGAGCATTGCCACCATTTTCCTGTGGCTTGAAGGATTCTTTACTGAGATCAAAAGATCTCAGATCAACCAGTCCAACAGTTTTGTTTAGCCTCAAGTGCACAACACAAAGCCAAAGTGTTGGCTAATGTTCATCACTGAAGAATCCCAAACATCCATTTCTCATTAGCTTCAGACTATCCTAGAAATATTTCAGGGGTCTTTAGCCAACATATTCAGTCTTTCTAAACCTGTTCTGCAGATCTTTACAATGCTGTTATCTTTGGCTCAGTGAGCTCCACATTTCTTCTTGAAGAAAACAGAGGTTTCCTAGTGGCAAAATCAACCCAAACCACCAAAATCCCCTTCCTTTGGTGATTCAATTCCCGTGAATAGCTGCCAAGAACACCAGAACAACTAGCTGTCCCTGTGCATACCCATAGTATAGAATAATCAACAGGATGCATGAGGTGTTTTGTCCTGGCTTCCCAGTTAAAGAAAGGCAAATGATTGTGCAATGGCAGCAAGACACTGCTAATAGGCTCTGACAACAAAGCAGATGTGTTTTGCTTGCTCTCTGGGATCCTTTGATGCCACAGAAGCACACCCACAGTTTCAGAGTGAAATGGTATTTTTCTGTTACCCCATATTCTCCTTTTGCCTCTTGTGTTCAGCTGACAGCACTGTGCAGTGTTAAGTGAGGTAAATCTCCCTCTTTGCTGAGTAGGTAATGCCTTCTCGTGCAGGGATTGCACCTGATGAGTTTAAGGCATCAGCCTCTTCCGTTAACACTCTTCCTGTGTTTGTTCACTTTTCTTTTGTTTCCTTCCTTCCTGCCTTCCTGCCTTAGGCATTATTGCCAGGAAATGGTGAAGATGTTGCTCAATCATCAACAATTTAAAAGGCTTTTGGAACAATCTCTTACTCCCTGTGACCTGGAAGATATTCTGACAAGAATTAAGAAGAAAGTAAGTGCTTGGCAGGAGAAATGTCTCCTTTGCGCAAGTATTGCCTCTGCTAATATGAAATCAAAGATACTCAATTTGTCTTTAGCTCGTTCCTCTTCTGCTGAGTAATTTTGCTGCTGGGAATGAGCTGTTAATCCTCAGCCTGTTCATCTGCAGACCACAAAGGAACCGATGTTATTAGGGACAAGTGGGGTTTTGAATATTTTCAATATCGGTCACAAAGAGGAAAGGGAAAGAGGAAAAAATGGGTTTACATTTAAGTGTAAGCCCCCACCATGCTCTTCCTGCTCTGCCCCCTGTAAAGCAATTAAGTGAGAATTGTGCTTCTGACGGTAAAAGAGTCTTTGCAAAGGACACTGGAAGTAGTAGTACCAAGAAAATTCCCAAATTTACAAAGATGTCCAAGTCAATCCTAGTTACTACAATGACTGACTGTCTGCCTTTTGGGAATACTGCCCTGCTGTCCAGCCCTGTGGGGCTGGAAGAAGCTTGGTGAATTCAGCAGCATCGAGTGAAAAATCCTTTGTTTGTTTGGGGCAGGATTTTATATTTTGTTATCGACATTACAGAAGGGAGCCTGCCTTTGTGCAGGCACAGGGAGAGTGAGTGTTGAACCAAATTGACTTCCAACACAATGGGCCAGCCCCCAAAAGAGTCCAAATTTTTCTGTTGATTCCTTTACAAACACTTGTTGCCTACCAGTTTGCATTATTCCCATTTATGCTCAAGACTAAGGAATTTGGGATTTTAGACTGCTGCTCAGTCTGGCAGCACCCATAACCTGCCTTGGGTTATTGAAAACAAAGAGTTGGCATCACTGAATCTCTGGTCTGTTGCCATCTGTAAGTTAGGAAATGTTTCCCTAAGACTTGGTAGCAGTGATCCTGGTTCTAACTTGTGTTTTCAACAGGGAATTTCCTGTCTTATATTCTAAAGATTGATGTGGTTTCTCTGTGTCTTTGTAGGGGATAGAAAACCAGAAGGGTGAAGGCCCATCTATCAAGGAGCCGGTGAAGGAGAGGAACGATGGCTCAAAGAAGCCCCAGGCCACATTGTCTTCTAGCAAACGGTACTGAGCACTTTTGTCAGATGTGACAAAGCACGTGGCAAGCTTTACATGTCTCTTCCTCAGGAAAAACTTTCTGGCAGAGATGACCACTGCCACAGATTGTTCCCTTTCCCTACTCTAGGATATGCTCTAGGATAAAAAATGTCTCCTTCTGCATTGTGCTGAACACAACTACTCTGGAGTAGTTTCCACAAAAATGGAGAGACAAAAAGACACCCATTGGCTGCAGCTCAGATGATCCAGGGCAGTGGCAAGGGCAGTGTTGTGGAGGCTGGGAGAGGGTCAAGTTTCTGCTGCCTGACTTGGCACAAGTAAATTCAAACAGTGTTGTAATCATATTGCTGTGTGGGATCTCAGTCTCTCAGAACTGGGGTGCAGGGTGAGCAAGACCCCCCCTGGGGGGCTCGGGAGTCCTGGAATGCTGCCAGAGATGTCTGGTGGCTGGACTTTGATCCCACATGGGAGATGACATCAGTATGAGGACGGGAGGATTTCACTGGGGTGAATGGTGAAGGGACAAGTTAATTGGAGTGTGAGATACAGGGTTTAAGATCCCTGTACAGGGGGGTCTAGAGAGGCAAGATGGAGGGATTGGGGCGTGCCCTTCTCCTTCTTCTTCTTCCTCTGGGCCTCCATCTTCTGTGGTGATGTTGGCACTCCAGGATTGGACCTTACTAGGGGAACACTGGTTAATAAGGGTAGAGGGTATTGGAGAAAAATGATAAATATTGTATACGTAACTCCGGGTATAAAGATAGGTGACCGCCCCAGGGGCTTTCAGTGTGTGCCCATGGCTGACTGCTGAGCAGAACTCTGTCAGGCCAAGAGAAAATCTTTTAGATAAGCAATTAATAAACACCAAGACCGAGAACAAATCTGAAGCTTCCTCTCGTCCTTTCGAACCCGGGGGCCCAAGGCCATCTTTGGGCTTTTCCCAGACCATCTAAACAGCAACCAAAATCCAACAGGGCCACAGCTGATTAGGCCTTCCCTGGTCCCTGACCTGGAAGGAAAGCTTTATATGCCAAAAAGTTCCTGTCATTTTTGCAGTCCCATGTAAGAGCAGCTCAGCTTTCTCACAGACTCTTTCTTTCTCCTTAGCACATGCCCCACACCCAGATGCTGTGCATTACACAGCCCTTAGAGGACCTCTGAGCATTACCAGAGGGTAATGATACTGCAGGGTCTTTGACCCCATGCTGGTCTCTTACAGTCCTGGAGTGAGGAGGAGCAGAGGAAGGAAATGGGCACTGATCCAGCAGGCCCAGTAAACACAGCCCTGTAAGTTGTGAATTCAGTTCTCAGCATAACAGCGTATTAATTACCAAGTGCCACGGGCAGCCCATAGAAGAGCACAGCTAACAGTGTTATGAATAAGAAGCTTGACTAGGCCAATATTCAAGCAGCAATCAATTTATTATTTAATATGGTAAAGTATGAGCAATACAGCGCTGGGTACAGTGGGGGAAGTTTTCCCTCCAACTGCACACCGATAATTGATGGTTACAGGTATTTATAGGGGTACTCATCAGCTTTTTTTTCAGCAGTTTCTATTTCCAATCTTTTACTCCTCAGCAATTTTTATTCCAAATTATTACATCACAATTCTATACACTATTGTGATTTTAATTTCTCAGGATGTATCTCAAAGGAGTATCCCCAGATGGTGACGGTCCAGTTTCCGAAAGAAGAAAGACGAATCCCATCTGGTGGGGTCCACTCCCCAGATGTGTGTCCACCTTTTAATTGCAAAGACTATAAATCTCATAACAGTGATGTCTAGCTTCCCTTTGGTTGAAACCATAAACCCTTGAGGTGATGTTCATCTTCCTTTCTCAAGCTGTTTTTCTCTGCTTCAATGAGGCATGAGATAAGCATATTTCCTTTATATATATTCGAAAGCTACAGTTTCAAGGATACAAGTAATATTCTAAAATTATACTTCAAAAGGTTATTATTGCAGAGCTTTTTATGGATTAAATGCAAGTAAAAAGCAACATCTTTAACACTTTAATTCCAACGCTCCTAAATCAACTAAGGTTAATTTGCAAACCAAAGATAGGTTCAAAGGCCTTTTTCCATGCTTTATTCTCCTCAGTTATTATTAGAATTCACAGCTCTCCCATTGTCGGGGTCCACACATTTCGCATTCACAACTACACACATCGCCTGTTTGTACCTGACACGAAACACAACTTTGCATCTCACAGCCAAGAAAATGCACTCCTTGCTCTTCTGACACAGCTCTCTCTGTTCATGATGTGGGACAGTGCGTGCTGATGATGTGCAGGAGCTGATGCAAGGGACAGGGACAAGGATGCAGCAGGCACAGTGCCAAGCTGAGAGAGGGATGATCTCTGGCAGTGGCGCTGAAAGAGAAGAGTTTCAATGAAGCACAGAAAATGGCTCTTTGTTTCACCTCTTCTTTCAGTCCTGCTAAGAATGTAGCCCGGAGCAAGCTGGGAACACCAGAGCCTGGAGCCCTTTCCAGGCAGGGCTGCATCAGACACAAACCAGCAGGGGACTGAGGAGCCCCTGGGGTGGCAGTGAGCAACCTCAGGCTCTGCTCACTGCTGGTGGCATTTTCTATTGAACCATTTCCAAGGACTTCTGTACTCTCTATTTCTAAGGGTTTCCCCCCTTGGCTTTTTTTGGTTGTCTCCTGCACCTTTTTTTCTCCAAATTTTCCTACCCTGTCAGCAGCAGCCCCTGTCCAGAACTGGCTCTATAATATCAGCGAAGCAGCTAGGAACAACAATGGGTGGAATCCTGCGGCTCAGGAATTCGTATGCCAGAGCCCTGCCTGTGCCTTACGCTTTGTCAGGACCTCCTTCTCTGTGCATAAACTAGGGATTAGTGGAGTTTTTTTGCCAAAGAGCTCCTGAGAAGCAAATGTTGTGCTAGGTTTCTCAGGAGTGTATCTGTTAAGTTCATTGCCGGCAAACAGAAATTAAGGCCAGGGTAGCAGAGCAGCTGGGAGCTGGTCACTCCCTGCAAAGGGCTGGTGTAGGATGTGGCAACACCACGTTCCAGGAGGGGCGAGCAGGGTCAATGTTCTCAAGGTGCTGCCAATGAGGTTGGGTTCACTTAGAGAGTAGTCAGGGCT